>NW_026624152.1:32848-58930 GCF_030028575.1 Malurus melanocephalus
TCTGATAGAGTGACACTGTGGGGCTCGGAGTCCTCCTGTCTGTGGGATCTGGTGGGGAACAGAACTGGTAGYCAGCTTGGGAGGAGCTTGAAACCCCCCTGCCCTGGGGAGTCTGACTGGGCCTGGGTCTGGCTACCAGCCCAGAAAGCCTGAGTTCCCCCTGTCCAGGGAATGTGGCCAGGACCCTCTTTCCATTGCCCCCAGGCCCTTGCTCACCATGAGTGTCCTATCGTACCCAGCCCCATTAAASCTTCTCCGAAGGGCCTGTCCCTGGCTGTTGTTCCTGTCATGGCCGATCCGTGACAGCCTGTCCGTGGCTGGCTCTGGGCTCCGGAGAGGGAGGTGTTTCTCTCCCGAGGAGAGCTGTTTATGCCCAGTGATTTTTTTTTTTCTATTTTTTTTATTTCTTTCCCCTCCCTCCGTGCTCTCCTGCGTAAGCCACAGCAGCAGCTCGGTGTCTGCCCAGCCCGGCAGTGTTCCGGCATGGCTCTTATGTAGGTGAAGCCGGGGAACGCTGCAAGGATCGTGTTGAGCTATCATTCTCCTGAGCCTGGAGCTTTGAGCCTATTTATAGGTGGGTTGGGCAGTGTTCAGTGTGAAGGACTTGTGCCACGTCCGAATCGGTGGCAAAGTTAGGCGTCTTAAACGATGGTGTTTTGTTTTTGGTGACTGTTCCTGGGAGTAGGGTTTTATGAAATGCTCTGGAGCACGGGTTGTTAATAGGTTACGTGGAGAAAGGCGAGTCAGTTTGGAGTTAAGGAACGCGATGCCATTTTAATGCAACTTCTCGGGTGGCGGAGCAAACAGTAAGAGGATACTCGGTTCTAGATCAGCAGCTTTCAGCTTTGCAGGCTGTGGACAACTCAGGCAGAGTCAGTGGGAAGCCACAGAGGAAAGGACATTTGTTTTCTGTAGGCTTATGCTCATTATACTGTTTTCTGCACTGCTGAAGATTTTGTGGCTGACAAGCTGAAAAGAAATATGGAAGTGCAATATTCTAGATCACTGAGATGTTTTGGTTTAGAATAAGTGGAGGAGGGGTGGGGGGACAAAACCCTCAACCCTTACACAACAACYGTGTATATTTTGTTGCGTATGTTTCTATTGTATAGCTTAAAAATTTAAAATTCAGTGTATTTTTAAGAATTACATAACCTTTGGTAACGTGGTGAGTCTCAAGTAGCCTTTGAGAGTTAAATAACAGCAGATCAACGAGACTGGGTCGAGAAGAGGAAGAGAGGGTTTTGTAATGGTGAGGATTGTATAYAGATATTTAAAACTGCTTTGGTGTTGCACTAGAAACGAGTCTTTGCATAGGAGGAGGAGGATTTTAATACCCTATAAATACAGAACATGAGAAGGAGGATGGAAAGATGAGGTTTGCAGTTTTATATTGGTCTAGTCTGGTAAATGGATCGGGAATAGTTTGTAATATTTCACATTCTTCAGCTTCTCTTCCATCTTGACTTTTTCYTTACAATTYTTTTCCAATCTGAAATGATGTGRATTTYYAGATACTGACCACTGTGGGTGAGGAAGGCAATCTGACATTAAAATAACAAGAAATAGTGGAAAGGAGTGCGGGGCACTGTAGTGGCGAAGGGACTGGGGGTGGTAACTCATGTCCTGGGAGAGAGCTGGTGCTTTGTGTTGGTTACAGGAGTAATTTGAGACGGTATTACCTACAACAAGATGTTTATTCAGCCGGGGTGGTGCACTTGGTTCRTGCAGGCATATCCGTGTTATCTTTGTGTTTTGGGGGGGGAAAAAAAAAGAGTCCTGTCTTAATAGAGGAAATTGCTGGGCAGCAGTTGACGTGCTGGAGATGAGAGGATACCCGGAGGTGCGCAGTGGGCACAGCGTGCCAATGCCTCGGAATTCTGGGCGTACGTGGAAGTGCTGGCGTGCAGTTGATGCACCAGGAAATTGCTTTCTCTATTTTTGTTGGTGAGATGCAGTTAACGTAAAATGAGCCCTTTGGATCCTGTATCCCATTTCTCTTTAATATAACTAAGATCATTTATCTTCTCAGACAGTGAGAAGAAAAAAAAAAAAAAAACAAACTTTGTTTTGTAACTTGGTTCACCTTCTCTTCGTTTGCTGTCAGCTCATGACAAGGCACAATGTGTGCTGCACTCTGTGTTCCACTGAGCTGTTTTGGTGACGAATGCAACGTATATGAAAAAAAGGGCTATGAAAAATAGGTATTATGCTAGTTCTTTCCACTTTTTATATAAACAATACYCATTTATCTCTGAAAGAAGTACTCAGAAAGTGTCATATTAGGGTCTAATGCCTTGCCGAATCTTTGTGGCAAAGAGGTCACTGTTAAGTCTTCGTAAGTGTCCAAAAAGCAGCTGAAAAGGAAATATTTAAATTAGTTTTTGTATTGGTTTTGCAGTAGGAAGTAGTAAAACCTTTCTTCAGTTTTAATAAAAAGTGAAATTATGAACTTACTTTAAAAACATGGGTTTTTATGCTGTATTAGTCTGTTACATTGTGAAAATTAAGAGGATTTCTTTAATCCTGGCTAGATTTTAATTGCTGTAATCACGTGTTTACTATATTTCTTTTGTATTTATAAATGAAAGCACGAGTCACGTTTTTTTGACCTCGTGTAGAGAGATGACTGGCTGTGGTTCATGCCATATTTGCACCGTGTTTTTCCACAAACATCTTCCTCCTGGAATTAYTGGTAGCACCAGAATATGAGCTTGAAAATACTGTCACATAAAGGGTTAGAGCTCGTGCAAACAGGAATGCTGAAATAAAAAGTTAAAAAAAAAAGCAACCTCTCCCCAGCAGTTCTTTCAAGTCAGTTTGATGATAATTTTGGATCCCGACTCGTGGTTTTCTAAATGGCTGGAGATGGAATTAATGGRGCTGCAACTGTTTGTCATGAATTTCAGCATAAATAATATTTTTCTTTCGGCTTTGGATTTCATGCAAATACAGTGAAAAATCCCCCATCCTTTTCCAGTCCCTCGGGATGCTCCCCTCAGCCAGCAGACGTAGCGTTGTTGTCTAACAGCGAGGCTGGAAATGGGAGTTGTTTGTGCTGAGTTTTACCCTTATCAAGGTCAGAGATTTCATCCTTCCGTAGATTCCTGATCTGAGAATTTAACACTTGCAGTGGGTCCTGATCTAGGAATTTTCGTGAGCTGCCTTGAGCTCTGGAAGGGATTTATATGTCCCCATGTTGTGCTTCTTCCCAAACACAAGTTTGGAAATCCCTGAAATACTGACGTCTGTGTGGCAGAAATATTAATGATGGTACTAAAGCAGTCAAGTTGAAAATCTGAGTTGCTTGCTTTAAACTGATTTAACTGTCAGGATGAAAAAAAGTGATAATTATAATAATATGCTGGATTTAAATTGTTTTGATCAATATGGGCATTGAAGTTTTGCTTTTGACAGTGGTTTATGGTGTGTGGGAAATAATTTGGGTGAGGGGAGATGGATGGTTCTACTCTGTTTCACAGTGGGCTGAATTTCAGTGTACTATTACCTGAGTATTAGTTTTTCATAATTATGAAGTATTGGTGAGCTGATGGTGAGGGATTTTTTTTTTCATTTTTACTAGGCTAGAAATTTCTTATTAAAATATAAGCAAAAGAAATTGAGAAACAAATGGTTTAAAGGGCATTTATAACAYCATTTGTAAGCCATGATTTTACAAACACTCCTCTGAATGTGTCTCATGTAAGGAGCAGGTCCTATTAGGGAACATAAATTGGGCAATTGAAAATCAGCAGAGTTGGTAAATTCTGCAGCAGCCATCCTGGTTTTTCTGTCCTATATTTCAAATTCTTGCTCACTTGCTGCCAAGCCCATGTTGTGCTTACATGTACGGAGTACTGAACAGCAGTCTCTTCTAAACAAAAAACTTGTGAAGCCTGCCAATAATGCTGACATGATATTAATRATTTTTTAATTTATTCTATTACTTTTTTTTCCCATTGTGTCATCTTGCCAGTTATGAGAAGTAGCAATTAGTTGTCTGAGGGGGAAGATGAGGTGAGCAGAATGGGGAGAGGGAAAGCTGGTAAACACTATTCTCTGCTGTTAYAAAATTTAGCTATTTCTTCCCTAATTTACCTGTGTGCTACACCAAAATGTACCAATTTCAGTGCAGCTGAACCTGAAATAATCCTTGTTTTTTTTTTTTTTTTTTGTAGTGATTATTACTTGGGTTGATCATCATCCACAAAATTTCTCCTGGTATAGGAGGAGTGAGTTTGTATCTCTATAGAAAATATATCTGGAATCTGGGCTAATGCTTTCTCATCTGTGTTGCCATTGGGTATATTTTTTTTTTGGTAGCTTGCAGATTGTCAGAAAAGAAAGATGATTTTGGTGTTCCTTTAATAGCATTGTGTATGGAATGCCCCTAAAATGGGCTGTTTTGAATAATACCTGCATTATGCTCAGATTACTGATTTTTAACATAACTGTAGTAGCTTCTCCAGGAGCAAAAAGAGAGTTGTAAAATGAAAGCAGGTACTGGCCTTGAATAAATTCCAGTGTGCAGAGGAAACAAGGCAGAATCAAACTGAGGTTCAGARAGAAAACAAGCATTTGCCTGGGTTTTATCCCGATTATTTACATCAGCCCAGGAAGATGTTTGCCGGTGATCAGGTGCTGGTGAGACGTAGCTGAAGCAGGAGGGATCCTTGTGTTTGCATTATTGGAACTTGGGAGATTTCTTTGCTATGCAGCAGCTCATGTGAGCAGCTGTCAGGTCTCCTGGGAGGGAGACGAAGCCTCCAGCCACCGTGTTTACTTCCAGCAGGAGGAGGAAAAGGGACATTTCTGGTTATTATCTGGCTGTGTTTTGTAAACTGAAAGTGCTATTAATGCTGCCGAGCAGGGTGTAGTTGCTGTATCATTCTGCAGTGTTGTTCCCCACCCCTTTTTTTTTTTTTTTTCTAAATTTTAGCATAACTTCAGTGTTCATCTGTCAAGATCTGCTGCGTATTGATGGATCATCTGCCGCTCTCGGGAGATCCTTACATCCTAATTTTTCTGGCTTCGTGGCAGTGCTCCAGGACCCTGGAGCAATCAGGATTACCTTTATCCCACTGATAAGAGAGCAGGATTCCAAATCTGGGAAGCGGCAGGTATTTTTTTCGCTCTGTAAAACGCAGGTACAGGAAATCCATCCGGAGGAAAAGCCTCGGTGGAGCAGCAGCGTTAAAACCCCGCAGCTTGGAGTGCTGCGTGTTCTCCCGGGCGGATGTCGGCGGTGTCTCGGTTCCGTGGAATACTCCGCTCTTTTCCCGGCGATTTTTCCAGCGTTGCCCTCTGCCGGAGGAGACCCGCAGCGCCAAGGCTGCCAGGGATTGCTKTGTGGGCTCCTGGATGGAGTTCCTGTCATTTGGCACTTCTTGTTAGCTGCTGTTCCAAGAGTTCCAAGAGCCCACCTTCCTCCTGGAGCTGCAGCAGGGKCCCCTGTTCCAGCCAGAGCGTCTGATTGCTGCTCTTCCCTTCTTATCCGTGTCCGTGGGCATCTGTTCAGGGAAGCCGGTGGTTGTTTGGATAAACTGAAAGCCAAACAGTGGATCCAGCGTTACGGGATCAGCTGCTTCTCTAAAGGTTATTGTCCTGGAACCACAGCTAATTCTGGCAGGGGGTTGTGCACCTTTCTCATGAAACAGCTTTAATCTTTGGATTGTTAGCCATGTCTGGCTTTGGTAATCCAGACGCTTTTAGAACAATATTGACCTAAAAAATCTGTATTTTGAGTGTAAATACATTTAAATTTAGTTTAAATTTGATTGGTGTTTGCACAATGTGAAACAGGAATAAGGTTGGAGCAATGAAAAGTATAAGATTTCACTGACACTGACTTGTATCTGCTATTCTGATCAGCCTATACTATAGCACAGCCATTTGAGTGTTGTGGGTTTTCTTTGTTTTGGGTTTTCTTTGGTTTTTTTGATTGTTTTGTTTGGGTTTTTTTGTTTTTGTTATTTGTATGGGTTTTTTGTGGTTTTGTATTGTTTTGGACTTTTTTTTGTTGTTCTTGGGTTTTTTTTAAATTTTTTTTTTTATTATTTGGTATTTTTTTGGGGGGGTGTGATATTTCATTTTCCTTTGTGTTTTTCTGGCTCAAGAAAAGGCCTTTTTGTTTTCAAAGCAGGTTTCATGTATTTCTGGTGTTGAGGTTAAAAGGAGTTAAACAGAGTTCAGCTCAGCTGTACTATTTCAGTGGGAGTTGAGTGGAGACCTCTGTTCTCCCAGTCCTTGTTAATGGAATTGCTGACATTCACAGGGAAGTCCTTGCTGAATAYTGGACAGGAAAAAGTCAAATACGGTGACTGTGGAGAAGTAACCAGGAATTGTGAGCTGAAATGTTACTTATTGAGTAAAATGGAATTCCTCAAAAGCACTGTTGCTTCAGCAGTGARTGAGTCACATCTATAAGCAGCAATAATTTGTACTGGAGACCAAAATTGTGTAATASAGTGGGGGAAAAATGCTGGTAGGGATGTTTGGTAGGTTAACCCAGGCCTTCAGCATTGTGATGGGAGAGAAGCATCTGTCAGAGCACTCTTTCCAATTACAGAAGTATGGAAAATGGATCCTCATGGTGCAGCCTGGATGGCAGGATCCAGCCCTTTACTACTGCGAGTAAATGTGCAGTATGATTCCTGCAACAGATTTCCGGCTCCAAATCGGAACCCTGATTGCTCCATTTTTCAGCTTTTTCATGCTTTTTCCCCTTTTCAGGATATATTGCAATCTGTGGTTGTTTAAAAGACCACTGGTTTCAAAAACAAGCCCTTGTAGCTTTTTCCTGTAAAGAAAACTTTGTGTTCCTGTGGATAAAGTTACTCTGAGAAGGTTTATGTAAGATTATTCTCCTGGTTGCCTGGATCAGGTAAATACTATAAACACAATTTGTCATGTCTAATGTTATCCTGGTCAAGTTCTCTGCAAGGATGTATCTGGTTGTATTTATCCCTTTTGTTGATGTTCTCTTCTGCAATTACAAAGTACTCCTATATCATGAACAGGTTTAATTCTGTTCCAGATGCTGTGGGCTGATAAAGTGCTAATGCGTCTTCTGGCAGTTTCTTGGTAGATCAGTTACCGTGAAAAAATTGTATTTACCCAAAGTAAAGTCTGCTCTGAAGCACAGGTTTGTGCTGTGCATACAATTCCTGGTAGACAAAGAATGTAATTTATTTTTTTTCTAATTCTGTTGCTTTAGAAAAATMTCCCTGGCTAGATGAAAACTAGAAGTCAGCTCTGAGACTTTTGGATGTAGTCTCTTTGGTAGMTGTGTCAACATTAATTATTGTATAGCTCTAATGTTACTGTATAAAGTGACACCTCTTCTGGCCTGCGATGTTTCTCCTGGGTAAACTATGCTTGGCTTATTTAATTTTCATATTTGATCCGTAAATCTTTGCAAAGATCTTAAACAATGTTGTTCAGCTGTTCATTGTTCCTTCTGGTAACATGGACAGAAATGCTTTAWGTTTTTAAAGAGGCTGCAGTGATTCTTTCCCACTGCATGACTTTTCCATAGAAATATTCTTTCATGGTTGTGTCTGCAGTCAGTGTCCATCCTAGAGCTTGTCTTCAGGCTGCTGCCTTGCAGGAAACAAAAAGGAGGTGACTTAAATCTGTCCTTTCCCTGTGAGTGGCATCCATGATTTGTCTGTTTTCCTTCAGTTATTTTTCTGCTTTTCCTGCAGCAAAAGGAGACTTTGCCTCTTTGCTGAGTGCCGTGTTATCTCTGTGGTTTGTTGGTTCTGGAAATGCAAAGAAAGAATCTGCAACAGTAGTAATTCCAGCAAGGAAGGGCAGCAGTAGGGAGGTTCTCTTCATCCAGTCTCACTCAGTGTCTTAAGATCAGCTTTCTGTCCTGTCTCGTGTTCTGTTCCCTTCTTCCCATCATTGCCACCAGGTATCCAAAGCTTGAGGAGGGGCAAAATCCATCCTCAGCTCTTAATGCTGCTTTAGGCAATGTTCCCATGGGTGGCAGCAGTATGGTTCGTAATTAAGAGATTTCTGGAGTGAAGAATGCGATTGTAAAGTCCAGAATAGTTTTAGCTGGAAGGAACCTTTTAAGATCACCCAGTGCCACCCCCTGCCATGAGCAGGGACACCTTCCACTATTCCAGGGTGTTCCAAGCCCTGTCCAGTGTGGCCTTGGACACTCCCAGGGATCCAGGAGCAGCCACATCCTCTCTGAGCAGCCTGTGTCAGTGCCTCATGGCCCTCACAGCCAAGAATTTCTTCCTATAAAATAATTGTTCCAGGTTTTTTTATTAGACCAAGGTGTGTAAGTGACTTCCATCCTGTGGTTTTAAGGTGTGTTTTTCTGGTTTCTCCACTGTGTATRCTAGATAGATTTAAGGTTTTGAGAATACTTGCTTTAAAGACTGATTTTATRGCAGTCTTTCTTACAGAACTGACTTCAAAATGAATTTGCCTGCTAGCATTTAGCTTAAAATGGATGAAGATCATAAATAAATGTTTTTYCAGCTAATCTTATTCAGCTGACCCCTCTACATCTATGCTCTGTGTCTCTCAAGGGTTCTGTTAAATAATACTTATATTAATAGTACCATCTACTGCTAAATCCCTCCTGTGGTTTATAAGAGCATATTTAAGTATTATATTATGTTAACCAGCTTCACTGGTAGCTCAGAATTCAGGCTGTTTGTGTTTGCAGTTGTGCTGGTAAGTCCCTCATCTCCTGTGAGTGTTGTAAATAAGATTTGGGCCTGAAGAGAAGGAGGTCTGGGCAGGAGGGATGGGATTYCCCAGCCCTGCAGGGAAAAGGATGTCTAGAGATGCATCTGCAGCCTGCTTTCCTCCTGGGGAATTTGGTGTGTGTGGGTCAGTGTCACCAGCACTGAGRGCACAGCAGAGGAGGTAGGGAGGGGATTCTGTCTGTGGGCATGAGTCCTGAAAGTGTAGAAGCACAGAAACCCTGACTGGGTAAGATTTAAAAATCAGAGACTGTGAAGATGAGACAAATGACCAACATACGGAGAATAGAATCATGAAATCATTCAGATTGGAAAAGACCTTTAACGTTGAGTCCAGCCATTAACCCAGCACTGCCAAGTCCACAATTCAATATGAAAAGTCAAACAAAACTGTTTCCTCTGTACACAAAAATTAAATTTGAAGAGTTCACTGAACTTTTCTRTATTACATCTGCTCATTACTAACTCATGTTCGTAGTACATATTATTAGGCATTTTTGCTAACATTAGGGGCCTATCAATTGACTTTTATGAACTCCTTGTTATATTATTATTATATTACCTACGTCTTGATTGGGGAAGATGGCCATGCATCCATCTGGCAAGATGCCATCCCGTGCTCAGCTCCAAAACACAGCAGCAGTTTTGAGGCTTCACCTTTGCTGTCCCATCTCCCTAAATGTTGGATTTCTGCTGGGATCTTCCATAATCCTTCCAACTGGCTGTGCTTCCTGTTGATCTGCTTATTTGCTCTTCCTAATGAGTGCTGGTGTTTGACCTGTTTGTGTAAACACASGAGGGTTTGGTGCCTTTTATTGAGGAAACTTGGAATTGATGGAGGAATTAACTTCAGGGATGTCGAGTGCCTGGAGCTGTGGCGCAGAAGTTAGTTCAGGAATAATGCAGAAATCTTAAATTTAGATTTCATGGAAAGATATGTCTTTGTGTTACTTCTAGATTAATGTGTTGGCCCAGGATAATGCTGGCTTTTGAAGAGCTTATCTTCAAATGTTTAAAAATCTGTTCTTGTGTTTTACCATAAACTGATGTGGTCCAGCAGTCATCTGGCTCACATACTGGAAATATTTTGTTTTTCTTTTAACATGACTCATTACCATGCATTTGTAACTATGGTTATTTTCTCTTAAAGGATTTGTTCTGCCCTTTAATTATCATGTTTTGGGGCATTCAGGTTTGACTTATTACCRATGTAGAAATTCCTCCAGGGACTGCTAGCTTCCAAATAAATGTTTTTAGGCTGCTTGCCCGTAAAATTAGCAGTTGTCTTATTGCTTCTCTGTTAGTCTAAATTAGAACTTCAGTGAGGTTATGTTGCCCTACTGCATGTGTGAATATTACAACTTATTTAAGGTGTCAAAAATGTTGCTTTTTGATGTGTTTGGGGGAGTTTAGCTGCTAGAGGTGCTCTCACTTGCTCAGTAGCAGTGGTGTGTRTTTGTACTGATGAAATATAATGAGTGAACTATCATGGCAGATGTTATTACTGATCATTTGGACTTGAAAAAGTCAGGAAGATTCATTGTCCATGTATTCCTGTTTTCACTGAGGTATTCCATTAATAGCTGGCAACCATTTCCCTTTCTCCTTGCGTTATTAAATATATCCTTCTGGTTTCTGTAAGATCTCTTCTTTTTTTTTTTTTTTATAGTCAGAGAATTAGCATATCTGGTTTTGTTTGCTTTCTGAAGGATGATCTTGCAGTTTCTGTTAATTTTTTGTTAGGGTTATTTTAGATAGCAGAACTTTAGATTGGGTCAATTTKATTCATTGTTTCTTCAGTATTGGGTAATGCTCTTTGCTTACCTTCATTTCCGGGTCTAAGATCTTTATTGCTGATGGTGTTTGTGATATTCCTACAGAATTAATGCTAGCTTCTAGTAAGAATATTGAACTGAAAATGGTTTCCTAGGATTCTAAGTCCTGTTACTTGATATAGGAAGCCTGATGTTGTATGTATGCTATATAATTTGTACTTTAAAWTAATCAAACTCYGTCTTCAGGACAGGYKTTTCTGCTTCCATTRTTGGAATTAGAAGAATGMTTCCAACTTCCAGAGCATCCTGAAWGTCTTCAAATTGCCAGCCTAACATTTTGGAGAGCCATTTCATGCTCACTTTTTAATGGTAATTGCAGGGTTTGCCTTGTGCCTCTCTGCTTGTCTTTATTACTCTAATGCTTTTATGACCAGGAATTGTATCAGTTACTATCTCTTCAGTCAGGTAAGCAAACAAAGCCTCTAGTCTGTGTTCAGTATTGAATTTTCCATTCTCCTGACTRCCCCAAACTGTGCCTGCTCTGCATTCTTGGCTCAGCTCAGAGCTGGCGTTGCACCTTGGTTTGCCTGCAGCCAGCACAGTTAAACCAGCATGGGACACAGTGTCCCTGAGGATCTCTGTTTTCCTCCAGAACGTCTGTGGTGAGTTCAGCTTGCCGTGCTGGGCTTTGGCGTGCAGTTGGAATYGTTCATCAAAGCACAAACATGATTTAAGGAACTATTCTTGATCATGTTGCTGTTGTTTGCTGCAGCTGAGGCTGCAYGAAATGAGTGCTCGGCTCGCCCTCCATTTCCTGCCTCGCAAACCTCATGGTCCTGCCTTTCATTTTGGAGCTGGGGCTCCCGTGACGTTTCCCAGTGTKGAGGCTGAAGGTGCTGCTTCTCTCTGCTCTCAGCTGATTCCTGCACTTGGRTACTTGAACACAAATCATTGATGGAGCAGGGGACAGCAGAGCAGGAGCTTGTCCAGGCAGGGATCCATCGGTGCTGGGAAACAGCACAAACCAGCAACCACTGTCCTGTGACTGCTGACACTGGTCTTGGCTGAGAAATCATAATTTCAGGTCTAAGACCATGGCTAGTGGTCTCACAATGTGCTTTTTTGTTTTTTTTGTCCTTTTAAACTTGCAGTGAAATGGGCCAGGTCATTCTGCCAAGCACAGAACTCGCAGTTGTACGGCAGAGCTTAACCATCTGCTACCATTCCCGCTACCTAAAACCACCTTTCTTTCCATGCTCCRCTGTGAATCCAGTTTCCTTAAGCAGGGCACGCACAATAATTAGGTGAATTTTTCAGGCAGCCATAAATTGGGGTCACAGTTGCTTTATTTAGCAGGTGTTTCACTCTAATGACCCATGGTCACTTAATAATGAGCTAGGATTTTGCCTCCTTCATAGTTTCCAAATTAAGGAGCTGTTGACCTGGTGGGAGTATGTATTTTACTGAGGTATATGACTGCTTACATCTGCTGCTGTTGAAGTTCATCCCRCTTCTATTATTTGAGTTCTTTTTGTATAGTCTTCTGCTTCTCCTTTTCTCACTCAGATTTATCAAAAACCGTAAGCAAAACTCACGATTACTAGCGTTCAAAAAACCCCTAAACCTGACAAATTTGTAATTCTAAGCATGCACATGTATTCATCCAACCCATGACTAGTTGTATGTGGAGAACTTAGTGCAGCCCATGTGTTGAAAAAGTTGGATTTTTGCTTGTTCTCTTTTCCGAGATTTAAAACATCTCCCAAGATAAATGGGTGGATTTAAAAACAGATGGTGAGGTCCAGTTCTTCTTGGAGGTGTTGTACCTCACTTGGAAATACTCTGCTCAGTCAGGTATACTAGGCGGAGGTTGTGCAGGTTTGAGAACAGAGAAAAGGGGGAATTTCTTCCAGTCAGTGGTATCAGAGCTTGCAGGAGAGTGGTTACATTTTTGTGTTACTTGGGTAGAAATAMTGAAGGTTTGAAATCCAAATACTTGGCTAAGTTCATTAAAGAACAATGTAAAGAATGGAGGAAAGATTAAGCCTGCTTTAAAAGATGAGAAGATAAATAGGAYCTGAAAGACACTTTAACACATGTTAAACAATGGTGAATAAATATCAAAGAGTCTTCAGTCAATTCAGATCAGAAATAGGGGAAGCACAGCTCTCATTGAAGGTGATGGCATTTAACAATTGGTTCAGTCCTTTGTAAAGATGAGGAAAGGCATGAGGATAATGGACTTGATGGGTTTAAAAGGTGGGTAAGAGGTAAGGACAGGTAGCTTTGGAAATGTAAATAAAGGGGTGGGTTGGTAGAGAATATGTGGATTTTTGTTGGTCGATATGTCTGTGAGGGGTCACAATGGAGTTAATACTCAAAATGTAAAAAAATCGCTGAAAGGTTGTGATACTACAGAGATTTAATGGTGTTTCATTGCTTGGAATGGCACAAGTGTTGCATTGATCTATATTTTCAGACCTGTAAAAACCCGATTCCTTTGATCTGCGGTTTTCATAATTGGGAAGCGTTGAGTGAATCATGAACATGCTAAAAGAAAGTGGCAGCGAGAAAATATTGCTCTTCTTCATGTTGTAATTGTGTGGTGTTTACATGAAGCWGTGAGGTCACTGGCTTCCGGTATGAGCCACTTCCTGAAAACCTTGTTCTTACATGGTACATCTAAAATTGTACTTCTTAGAAAAACTCAGCTGATTTTTGTTTTTCCTTCTGGTGCTGCTAGCTGACCACCTGACTTCTGTTTCTACTCCAGAGCTGATACAGCACTGCAGAATAGCGATCCCTTGGGATGGAGGGTGATGCTGCAGAGGGTACAGGATGTACTAGGGA
The DNA here is from genome assembly GCF_030028575.1 of Malurus melanocephalus. NCBI lineage: Eukaryota > Metazoa > Chordata > Aves > Passeriformes > Maluridae > Malurus > Malurus melanocephalus. Next base: position 46,203 of record NW_026624152.1, read on the forward strand.
AGGTACCACAGAGAAATTGGGTTCACAAACCCCAAAGCAGGCAGTGGGATCATGAAAACAACCTGAACACGCAGTCTGACATGTAGAAAGTATTGATAGTCTTGGGCTTYAGCAAACCTTAAGTCATGCATWGACAAGTGATGCAGTTAGRTTTGAAATAAYAAGGTAATACCAGCATCAGCAAAAYTGCTYYGTGTTCTCRTTTTCCTGTTGAGTTTCAAGAATGTAAAAAGCAGTTAGTTACTTGCAAAACCTGTTGAACTGAAATGATTTTATTTTCAATGCGAAGTTCTCAAGCTGTCATTGGCTTCTAAGCTTTAGGTTCTGGAATTGTGGAATCATTAAGCTTGGAAAAGACCTCTAAGATCAYGGAGTTCAGCCATTCCCTCAGCACTGGCAAAAAAACGTGTTCCTAAATTCCACATCTTCATGTTCTTTAAATCTCTGCAGGGATGGGGACTCTATAACACTACCATGGACAGCCTGTTCTAATGCTTAACAACCCTTTTGGTGAAGAAATTTTCCCTTATATTCAACCTGAACTTCCCCTGGTGCAACTTGAGGCAGTTCCTTCTTGTCCTATCTCTTGTTGCTCAGGAGATGGAAGTAGCCATCAAATTTTGTAAGATATGAAGGATTTGGCAATAATAAAAAACCTCAAGCATGTATATATGAGTGTGATAAAGGAAACAGGCAGCCAAGCTTTATTACTCATCACATAGAGAACACAGTTTTGGATTGCTTGACATTTACAATGTAGAAGAGATTATTCCAACCAAAATGCCTTCTTTGAAGTGAAATATGGTCCTTGTAGAGCAATATAAATTAACTAAACTGTGGCAGGTCAGCATGTGTGGGAGCCAGGAAAGATGAAGAGCCTGTCTGAAGAAAAAAWTAGAATTCTAAAGTAGTTTTAATAYAGTTATKTCTGGGTTTTTATTTTTTTTATCCAGCTCAGATGAACTGAAATAATTCAAAAATACATATTTTTTAAAAGAAGTGACAGTAYAATCCTAAAATGCCCGGGTGATGTATTTGAGTTGAATATTTTTTTCCTGTTTTGTGGGGATTTTTTTCTTCATWTTAATTGGCTAAAATACTACTTAAGGTTAATACCTAATCTAGCAGAGGAAAGACTGGCTAAAATATCTTTAAAGAAGTGCTTTGATTTATAAATTATCTAAGTTTTGCAGTATATGAAGATACAGAGATTCTGCTGTGAAAATGAGTGAACATCATGTGTCAGTTTGAAGGTTGRAGATAAATGTGAAATTTTGGGGTTAGTAATAAATTCATTTCAAATCAGGTTTTATTTTGTTTGATGACCATGCACAATATACTGAAACTCACCAGACTTCACAGAAACCGTAACAATGGGAAATTCTTAAATACATATAGTTCTTAAATTTGCCAGCACTTTTAACAATACTGTGGTTTTAGCCAGCCATCATGCTGTTTTATAACAGTTACAAACCYTATTTCCAGAAAGAYRCTGCCTGTCAACCTAAAGTTGGCAACATTCCTKTGAATTTCCATGGTAATTTTATCGGTAATTAGCATTTGTCAATAGCTTATCTGTCATAACCCTTACATKTCTTAGTCCTCTTCTGCCCATACAGCAGTGGGTTCACAGATTCCTAAAACTCAACTTTGTGTTCTTTCCCTGTAAAAAGAACAAGGAGTTAAACCCCATTGAGATGCCCGTGGTTTCTGTTCTGTTGATACTACTGTTTTTTTCCCCCCTCATTGTCTGGGTTTTTAAACTTGCAGCAGTGGTACCACCATCTTCACCAGTGTGTCCTTACTTCTGGCGTGTATTTTATTTTATCCCAGGGAGGATGCAGTGTTGTCATAAGAATTGCAGGTTATCCCAAAAAGTTGTACTTGTTTGARATCCAGGTGAGTTTTTAGTTCAGTCTGGTAAAGCCCTGGATGATTTTTGCATTCCTTTGTAAGCTKGTGGTGTTCATCTGAGACAATCTGGGAATATCTTTTACATTGTTTTTTTTGTCAGTTTTCTGATCAGTTCATGGTCACCTGACAGGTAGAAAAGAAGATCAGATTAAGTCCTTCTTTGTTCTGTTCTGGATGAAATGCAGTAGAAAAGGATTCAGGTAAAGTGACCTAAAGCCTTTGGTCTGCAGAGTCATAGCTCAGCTGCTTTGTAGAAATGGAATTGAAGTTYATGAATATTCAGTAGTAATCATATTGGAGGAACATTCATGTTTATTCACATTTAAAATACCTCATCTTTGCGTGGAACTGGCATATAGATTTAGCTGAAAATTGTGTTGGAGTCAGTTTTCTGTCTTGCCTAAAGTCCTAAAGTCTGAAGTACTTTGCATTTTGTATATTCCTCCAAAACATTAAATTGCTTTGTCGGTTTTACATTTGCTGTGCAATCGTAACTAGTTATCTTTGTATTTTGATCATATTCCCGGCGGATACTTAGTGTTGAGCTTGTGGGGGCTTTATTTGGGTGAGTAACAGTGAGCAGTATGTGGCTTGGCAGCTGGAATTTTGTAAAATCAAAGTGAAATGAAGGAAATGAGGAGTTAAAGCAAGGAGAGGAGCTCGTAGCAGCGGATCAGTGCAGTTTCAGATAGTTATCACTAGGAGGACACACAGACCGTGATATTAAAGAACTAATTGTTTACCTTTTCCTATTAACTGATTTGGTACTGGAAGATTTTGTTTTGAATGGTTGCCATGTAGTRATGTGTTAATGAAGATACTTTATTTTACTAGAAATTACAAAAAAGAGTTGTGTAATGGACAAAACTGGAATGTGATGACATGAGGAAATCTCTCGGAGATTACTTTGTCGCTGAATCAGAACACGGATTCTCGAGGGCATTCACCCGCCAGAAATAGGTGACATTTAGGTAGAAGTGACCCCTTTTTTTTACCATTTACTTCAGAGCTTTGTGTGGCAGGAATTCCTTACACCTTTCTGTGCAATGTTTGTGGTGTTCCCTGCTGGGCAGGACGCTGCGTGAGGTGGATCAGCGGCTGGGATTTGATGCAGCGTTTGCTGTAATTTTCATTTAATTTGTTTGTGATCTTTCACAGTGTTTGCAAATAGCTTTTCTTTTACTTGTCTATATGTGTTTACTTAGATTCTGATGTGCACTGTCTGTGTCAGGTTGAGTAATATGGAAATTAGTCTAATTGATTTAAATMGTCTGTAGACTGCCCATGTTGCTGAGGCAAGCTGTTACCTAATAAAGACTTCGGATTCTGACTCTTTCTGTATAGAATCATTATTGATATCACACATGCAGACAAAGATGATAACTGAAGCATATGCTTCAAATAAAATGACACGAGAAAATGAAAAATGGTTTCAAATTTGAAGTTAACTGAAGGATGCACGGAAATAACACCAGATGGAGAGAAAGAGAAACTAAGATAGAGATTATTAATAAAGTGTGGTGCATTGCTGTTGTGTAGAATAGAATCCTACAGGCTTTCAGTGTATAAATTTTATAGTTACTTTGGTAATAGTCCATAGTGTGTAAAAGTGAAAATGCATCATTTCACTCCTCCAAAACAGTAGTCCCTGAGGCTACAAAAAGGAGAGCAACCCAGTTTTAAGTGACTTTCGAAAATTCAGTAATTGTTTTGCCTTTGTAGATGTGGTCAAGACTGAACTGTACATTGATGAAAAATAATATTTGTGAAATTTAAGTCATTTTACATCTCTGTCTTCATAAACTTATTTCATTGGGAGACATTTTCCTCAATATAGAAACTTGTTTCTATAGTTCCATTTTGTTAGACTGAAAAACAAACCACTGAATCTCTCTTCGATAAAACCTGTGGACTGGAACTGTTTCATAGTTGCTTTGTCAAAACTTCGCGTTGTAACACACTGGTTCACCTTCCTCTCAGTGTCTGTGTGTAACACCATTTAATTTTTCACACTTTTCTTTCATCTTTACAGAAAATCTTGCWTTTTAACTGTCCTGCAGACTGCAGTTCTTGTCCATCCATTTATATTCTCATCAGTTCAGTTGACTTAATCATTATTTTTTGTGAGAATCAGTCTCTGCTTTATAACAAAAACTTGGTGTTCTGTATGAGGCCCTGAGTTGTTGGAAAACAAGAATACAGCCCAGTTCCAAACTCTTGAGTATCTGTGCTTGGTGGACAAGACTGGGCACTCTGCAGATTTTGGGGTTTAGCCTCTTGGGTCAATTAATTCTTCATAGATTGGGCTAAATTGTCATGGTTTGTCAGGGCAACATTTTATTTTCTGACCCTGCGGAAATTTTTTGTATTCTGCAAAACATTCTACAAATCTGGAGTAGGACCTGATCAGCAAAGTAGTTCAAGTTCTTTTATTTTTTTTTACCTAAGTTTTAATGACTGAGGCTTCTGAGWCGGTCTTTATGATTTTTAAAAAGATCTTGTAATCACTCATCCTGAAAATAGCCTGGAATACTCTAAACAGTGATTGATGTATGAACAGAGACACGATATAATGTCATTAGAAGTCTGCACTGGTTTTGTGAATGATCTGATTTKAATTTTGGAAAATTCTGAGCATGGAAGGGAAAGATGAGACATCATGTTACCATCCAGAGTAAAGATGAGTACCCTTTTTTATTTAATGGGGAGAATGAGGATGGGGTTGCAACGCTGCATACATTCTGAATGTTCAGAATTCCACGATTAACAGTGGGGGGGGAGGTTGTTGGGGTTTTTTTTTTCTGGCTTTTTTTTGAGGTTTTTTTTGGATTTTTTTTGTTGTTGTTGTTGTGGGGTGGTTTTTTTGTTGTTTTTTTGGGGGGGTGTTTTTTTTGTTTTTTGTTTTTTTTGTTTGTTTGTTTGGTTGGTTGGTTTTTTTGGTTTTTTTTGTTTTTTTTTCTCCAAAAGCTGACTGAAATGCTGTGTACTGAGGWGTTACACTGGACTCCTGGAGTAAGAGAAGTTGCTCTCAGGATGTATAAATATTCAAGTACATTTCTTGTTCATACTAGTGAATAGCTGATGGTACTCTCAGGGTATTAACACGAAGAGTAATTATAGTACCATGAAATAYTTGCAGTGTTCTCAGAAAGCAGTGTTGCAGTGAAGCAGTTCTTTGATTATTTAGRCCCTTTAAATTAAAAATAGCTTTGTAAGTTACATTGGATTACACACATTATTAGATCARGTGTTTGTTTTACAACAGAGATTTTTAACCTTTGACTAAAAGCGAATCCTCTGGAAGTCATTCAAGGCAACACATTAAGATAATAATAATTCAGATTTTGAGAGCAAGGAAAACAGATCAATACCGAGTTCTTGTTCTGTGAGTAATATCAAATTAAATAATACCTCATAAGCTCAGCTGTGAGAGTGAGGAATGGACAGCTGGAACACACTCAGGGCAGGATGGAGGGAGGCAGGAGGTTACAGCAGGCGACCATCTGATGGTCAGAGGCTTCAARAGGAGCAGTGCAGATGGCAGCACTACTGTGAGTATTGGTGTTTGTAGCACAGCACATGAGGATCCTGTGAGCATTTACCACTAGGAGTGTACTCACTCGTGAAATCCTAATTTTTGCTGCATTTAGGCTCTGTTACGACAGATTTGCCAGACTTGTGTTTTGCTGCCCTATGAGGTGTTGRAATGAGTGGATCAGGGATGAAGCAGCTTTCTGCCTTCAGCTTCCCAGGTGGATTATGTGAGCTGGGGGAAAGGGAATTGTTAAAAAGAGGCAGGGGCTGAGGAAGTTCAGATGTGCTGATGTAGAGGGATATTAGATCAGCTGGTTGCCAGAAATGCAGTGCTTCTCCCAAGTAGTTGTACRTTTATTTCCAGAATATACCAAGGATGAAGCATCTATTTTGCCCTAATCAGAAGACCAAAAAAAAACACCCCATCAAATGGGAAGGCTTTCCTTGTCTCYATAACTCTTCAGGATTTTTATGTTGTTGTTTCAGTGAATAATCAGATTTGGTATTTGTTTGCCTTGATGTAGAACTGCATTAGCACTCATGGAAAACTCCGTAAAACTCTGTCTTTGCATCACTGTATTGCCAAAATTTGCATATTTTACATATGTAAAGATGGACAGAATCAGATTCTGTTATTGTAGAGTGATCTRGCATTTGGTGTAGTTTCTTTCTAATTACTCCCAATTTCTTCCAGTAAGCCTAAAATTAAGAAACTGGTTTTGCATAACARAATCTTCAAAAATCATCTGCATTTGTCTTTCTGAAAATTCAAAGGATAAAATTTTTAAGGGTAAAGCAGAAATTATAGAATTGATTTTACCACGTRACAATTAAAGATATTTCAACTACTTTCCAGTAGAAAATGTGTCTTCATACAGCTGTACTCAACGTTTGATAATTTTTTTTCCTCCTGCTTTACATTGAAACCTTTTTGTCCTTTTTTTGTTTCCACCCTTTAGACGTTTATTTTTAAACTAAAAATGGTTTTAGTTGTTCAGTGGGTTTTCTGATTTTAAGTGCCACAGGTGACAACAGTATTGGGGTACTTGATGAGTTTGGGAATGACAAAGAACTGTTCATTTTGTAGTTATCARTGTTAGAACATAATTTAAGTTTTGACCAGAAAGATTGGTTTTAACAGGAAGGCAATTTCTGTGTCTTTCGTGTCTGTATTGTCATGTAAATAGTTCTGGGTGCTGGAACAYAGAGAAGTTCATGTTTAGCAGCTTGACCTGAATTCATCTGTCGTGCAGTTTTGGTGGAGATTCAGGGTGCAGTAGGGGAGACCCAGRGTGCAGCAGCCACAAAGAGTGCCTTGGGTGGCAGAGGAGTGCTTTTACACTTGTTTTCTTAACTGTCTTAGGGGAATAGATGCTGCAGCCCAGTGGAGTTGGCTTATTGAAGATGAAAGGTAATTGAACCAACATGGGATTAAATAAGGCTTTTCCATCTCTCCATGTGACCCGTCTTAGCAGCTTTTAACCAAACAGTGGAAAAGTACAGAGTGTGTCCGTGGCCATTTGGCAGTCGGTCTCTCCAGACACCATTTCCAGGGCCTTCGGTTGTTCCCTTCATTTGCTTTAGTCAGTTTGTTGAATTTGATAACATTATTTGATGTTATTTGATAACATATTCGTCAAGTTTGAATTGAAACAGAAAGTGGCACAACAGAGAAGGAGAAAGAAGGAAAGACACAAAGTATTCACCCTGTTTATTGTGAACAGAATAGAAATAAATGAATTATTGTGTAGAAATGGGGGCTGGAGTCTGCTCAGTGCATGAAGGCTGGTCAATTTTTTTTTTTCCAATAGAAACAGTAAAAATTGATATCCAGAGGGAGTTTCCCAACTCCATTTATTATCAGTTATCTCAGAGCTGTTGGCCACKAAGGGTGAAGCTTGCTCAGCTTGCGTTCACCACAGGAACTGATAAGTTCCAATGGAATTATGGCTCCACGTTTCAAAAGATGCCTTCAATTTCCTTGGAAGAAGAAGGTGACCAACATAAGTGTATCCAAACAGGAAAGGAAGGATGTTATTCTTGGTATTGTTCACGGTATTTTTCTCTTCTGTGGAATACAGTTGAATTACTAACAGGAATGACAAACGTGGAAGTTGGGAAGGGAGTGCGGTGATCAGATCTGAGAGTGGTTACTTAACGAATCAAACCCCTTGCTGACACCAGATCCAAGTCAGTGAAGTGCATKTTAAAGCAGCCCAGGAGCTTTTCTGGATCTTAATGTGGCAAATACTCAGTAATAGGTCATTTTCTTATTTGGTGAGAAAAACAATTGATTAATTAATTAATTTTTTTTTTATAGAAACCACTGAGTTTGTTGGGTTTTTTTTGGGTTTGATTTTCTTTTTGCTTGGATGGCAGGGTTTTTTGTTTAGGGTTTGTTGGGTTTTTTTTTGGTTGGGGTTTTTTTCTTTTCTTTTCTTTTTGCTTTTTTTTTAACGAAATACAGAGTAAATCAGTAGTATTAGGTGTTTCTGTCTGTTACATTGTGTTATGTGGGTAGCAATATTGTCTGATTGTAAGACATACGTCACCGATGCTTAGATCAGGTACGGGGAACTACTCTGTATTGTACAGAAGAAGAAATGTACTTTGCTACCTGCATTTAATTTCTGTTTTCTTCAGTCTAAAAGAGTTGTCTCCTCTTTAGGTATAAAAGATTCAGCAGTTTCAGGAAATAAAATCAGATGTGATGGTTCATTTCTCTCATRGGAGGATGAAATATGTCTTGTCAGGAGAGGGAGGTTGTGGTCAGACCAGGAGGGCAGAATGTCTTTGTCCTCGGCGTCATTTCCTTGGCTGATGACCATGAGGTCACCATGTCTTTAATTAATATTCTGGGCTTGCGTATATAATTTTTGATACCAGGAGTACAGATCTTCCTTTTGCCAAGTGTTTAATTTTTTTGGACGAGAGTGTGGCCTTGAAAGCACCTAGGAGAAGCCTACGGTTGCCAACATGATTAATCCMTCCAGACTCCAGGAACAGCAGTGTCCAAGAATGACTGATCTGAGCAGGTCATTCTGGGCTCGTTAYTATCAGTGGAAGGCTTCCTTAAGAAGTAGAGGATATGATTTCCTCATTTTCTCATGGAGAGACTGGATTTAGTGAGGTGAACCATACTAAAAACTCCTATAGTTGAACTAGACCTCCTTTACCTATAGGGATACATGGACAGCTGGTACTTGGTGTGAACAATTGAGATAAATCCCCATATTCCATGGTTTGATTATGGTGCTTTGTAAGAAATATGGTTTATTACAGGTGTGCTGTTTTTCTGTGGAAATCTGTAGAATYCAGGGTCTTTTGTCTTCCAAAATGAAAACAATATGTGCCAAAATAGACTTTTGAAGGCACGATGGAGAATTAACAATGCACTTCCCCTTTTATTGSTTAAGTGTTGATGTAGAATCTTGAKTAAGAATTGAATCAAACAGTTGGAGGGGAATGTACTGGGTTAGAATAAAATTAGTCTGTCAAGTGTAAATACATAATAGACAGCATGGTGCTACCTTGGCTACTCTGTCATTAAAATCCCAGAAATAGTCTTGATGAGTTTTATTCTGTTCTTGTAATCAGATCGTGGAGTGCAGTTGACTCTAGTGTTAAAATACTTGTATGGATTGATTAAAGAGGGGCTGAATTGCAGGGCTGTGCTCTGATGTTYCCAGATGAGTTCATCATCTCTGGACGTGTCACCTGCTGTTGAAATAATGGGGGAAAGTTAAAATCGAGTCATACTGGTGAAAACAGATTTTATTGGAAGATTTAGGTGTTCACTAAGTGCTCTGCTGAGATGATTACGTGGGATCTTTCCCACTTGGTGCTTGCTTTGCACCCAGGTGTAAATGTTAGCTTAGAATAGAATATTTCACTTGGAAGGGACCTACAATGATCATCTAGTCCAGCTGCCTGTGCAATTCAGGGATGTGTTGGTTTTGCTAAAAAAAAAAAAACTGGTTTGTTGATAAATACATTGAATAGGGCTGGCCCTAGGGCTGATCCCTGAGGAACATGGCTGGTGACAGTCCCCAGGCAGCTGAAGCCTCTTTAACTCTGCTCTTGAGCCAGTTTGTCACCCAGAGCACCATGAACCTGCTCATCCTAKAGTAGGACATKCCCAGAAGGATGCTGRGAGTACCAAAAGCCTTACWAAAATCCAGAAAAACTAAATYCCYKTCCTCCCCTTCATCCACTGGGCAGCCAACCTTATCATTGGTGGATATCAAATTAATTAACCTTGTGTTGACTGTGCCTAGCAATTGGATTTTTCAGAAGACTGTCAGCATCACCCAGTATAATCATATTTTTTTCCAGTGTCTGAGGTCAGACTAACAGGTCTGCTGCATTTTTGRCTGGGATGGAGTTAATTTTCCCTAGTAGCTGGTRCAGTGCTGTGTTTTGGATTCAGTGTGAGAATGGAGGTTGATAACACACTGATGTTTTGGTTGCTGCAAAGGAATGGTTATTCCAAGTCATGGACTTTAAATTTCCCAGCTTCTGGCTGGGAAAAYTGACYCAAAGTGGCCAAAGGGATATTCYATACCATACAASATTGTGCCCAGTATATAAACTGGGGGATGTTACCCAGGCAGAGTCAGTGGTATTTTGGGGTGGGCTGGGCATCACTTTGTGACAGGTGACTTGTGCATCACTTGTTTCCTTTATTTTGTTACCTCCCTTCTCATTACTATTATTATAATGATATTTTACTTAATTTAAATTATTAAACTGCTCTTACATCATCCCACGGGTTTTAACTTTTTTCCCAGATCTCCTCTTCATCCCCCTGTGCTGGGAGTGAGGGGCTGTGTGGAACTTAGTTCCTGGCTGGCATTAAACCCTGACAGTTTTTGGTGTGAGTTCTTCCAGAATTATTTTCTGCACAAGTCGATGTCTCTTGCAGATAGTTTAATTACYGTGGATTATTTTAGGTATCATATTGATGACATGGGTGAGCAGAAGGAAGGGGAATGGGGTTGTCATGACTACTGTGATTTTTTTCTTTAATTTTTGTACTTCGATTTAAAAATACTTTTATCTCTAAATTTTTAGGGACAAAAAATGTCCTTTGCTGATTGTAAATTACTGGTCATACTTCAGACTCTGGCAATTCTAGCAGGAGCAGCTTTTCAAGACATTTTTTTCTGGAAATCAGGGTGAAAAGAAAGAGCATTCTCCTGGCAACTTATATAAAGGAAATCTGGGTTAGTTTAATACTCATGTAATAGTTGAGTATAAGTTACTGTGATGCTCACAAAAGGGCATGATTTGTTTCAAATCAAGTGTTTTTTTTATAGAATTTCTCAAGAAATTTTTTTAAATGCTGGTACTTTTTGCTTGAACCAGTAAATCCCTGCAAGCTTGCAGCTACTATTACTAACAATAATTTCATTGTGTATTTAAATCAATGTAATTATTTTTCCATGAGGAGATCTTGCAGTGCTCATGCCTTAGTTGTGGTTAGGAATGAGTTCCTCTTGTGGAACTGATTTAGGCCTTTAATTATTTTATAGCAAAGAGAAAACTGATGCAATTTTAAGGTATTTTCAGTCATTCAAAGGGTAAATTAACTTCTTTATGACTAATTGAGTAAATATTTCTCTAATGCACAAGAGTGGGTGTCTTTTGTGTTTTGGGTGTGTTCATTCTTGACCTTTGCATTACTTGGACCATAAACACGGTAGTGCAGGGAGAGAATTCCAGTTCTRTCCATGTGTTGCCAGCATTGATCGCCCAGGGATCCTTCCACAGTGAACAGCTCAGAATCTCAGACAAGCAGGATCTGGCTTTTTAAAAAAAAAAGGGAGAAGGAATTTTCTTGGGTTTTTTAAAACATGTCCATTTACCGAAAAAAAACCAAAAAACAAAAAACAAAAAAAAACCCCAAAAAACAACAACAACAAAAAAGAAATCTTGCTTAGTTTATCCCTAAACACATATTTATGTGATTATTACCTACACAGTTCTCTCCTGAATTTGATTTATGCCTCTGGCCTCCTTTATGTGCTTACTCAGCGTCAGCAGTGTCTCTGCTCTGATTCCTGAGCTGGTTTTAGCTCGGGTTGGTGATATAACCAGATCAGCCCAAGCTGAAAATGGGTTAATTTGTCCTGTTTTTCAGCCCTTGCTGAATTGCCTGGTACATGAGTAGGCTGCCACTTGTCCCCCTGGCTTGCTCAGTCTCCTCAGCCAGTCTGGCAGTCAGTGTTGGAATTAAACTGCAGAAGAATTATTTCTCAGTTATCCGTAGGTTTGCTGGTATCTCTTAACTGGGTGTTTTTTGTACGTGTACTTGGAGGCTGATAATTTCAGGTATTACTTTTCTGAAAGAGCAGAATGCTTTTTTTGTGTTTTTAGGTTATAAGAGAAGAAATGGATTTTTTTTTATTGCAAAACTTAGTTAATATTATTGATTAATATAAATAATAGCTAAGAAATCTSTAGCAATGGATTTTTATGCTGACTGTGCCAGTGTCAGCTACATGCAGCTCATTCAGCTGAGGAGCTTGTCTTAAATCCCACATCTGAGGCACTTAAAGTAGCAGATCTAAACAGAAGCTCTGGATTTGCAGAAAGCATAAAAGGACTTCAAAGCCTGTGTTGATGAAGATATTTCTGTGCAGTGTCTTTCCTTTACAGCTGATTTTCAAGATGTGTAAAGCCAAACAGCATCAGGTGTGAGAAGTGATGGGTTTGGCTTTCCCAGCACTTCATTCCCATCCTGTGTGTCCGTGACTGTTCCTGACCACACTTCTCCATTCTCCTGGATTTAAAATTGACGTTTGCCCATGGTGGTGATGAATTCCGCTTTCCCCAGTGGCACAGAAAGCAGGAAAGAATTAGAAAAAAATCCTGATTCCTTGCCCTGCTGGTTTTATTTCTACTTCTCTGATAGGTGTTGCTACGTTAAGTCAAGGATCTTGTAGTTAAACGAACACAGTCTTCATTTTAAAGTGAAAATAGGATTTTGGCAGAAGTTGGCAGCACTGGAAAAATGCTCCTACTTGCCCTGAGCGGATTGTTTCTTTCCAGGGGGTGTGTGTATGTGACAAAGGCTGGAAAAGAGGGGGACAAGTGTGTGTGGGCACTGGCAGCCGGCCACACTCTTCAGGCCATGCTCTGCACATCCCTCCCCTCTCTCATTGCCTTGCAGAATGTATAGGCTTGGCTATATAAAATAATACGTTTATTTCAAAATTGTGTTAAGTGAGCTCATCTCAGTCACTCAGCAGTTATGAAATCCTGCCAAGTGCTACACG
>NW_026624152.1:59385-150690 GCF_030028575.1 Malurus melanocephalus
TCCTTCTCCTTCTCCTTCTCCTTCTCCTTCTCCTTTTCCTTTTCCTTTTCCTTCTCCTTTTCCTTTTCCTTTTCCTTCTCCTTTTCCTTCTCCTTCTCCTTCTCCTTCTCCTTTTCCTTCTCCCTTGCTGCTAGCTTGGAACCAGGAACGAGTGAGACTTCTGCTGCTTCCCTCCTAACGAGGTACGAATTCCAGATCAAATGTTTAAGAGCTGCTTGTTTCTATGTGAAGAAATCAGATTCAACCCCTGGACTCGTTCCAAGCAGGGATATCATTAAATTTGACTCTTGTGTTTCAAACTGTTAAAGCCTGCTGATCTGACACAGTCGGGGATGGARCTAAAATATAGCTGCTTTTTGAAGAGGGGAGGCAGAAGGAGCTGTTGGGTAATTTAGTYTGACATTTAGGGTGTTGCAGGTCATTCCGTGTAACTGTTACTCCCTGTTTGGAGCTCAGGAGCTTCTGTTTGACTGAAAAATTGAAAAATTAACAGGCATCGGCTGAAATTTTTTTTTTTTCTCTCAAGGGTGGGCTGACTTATTTGGGAGTTACTTAGAAATGAGGATTTCAACATCTCTCTTAGTAACTTGCTCTATGGGACAAACAGTCTGTGCTTGCTGCTTATTTTTTTTTGTTGTTGTGTTTTGCCGCATTTCTAAGTTGGATATGCCTAATTCTGTGTAGTTTCATGGGAATTTTAAGATGGCATCAACTTGCAGARCTGCTGAAAGAAGCAGTGAGCATCCCCCAATTCCTGCCTGATGCCAGCTGGCCCCTGGTCCTGGCCTGGTGCTCCTACAGCTGTGGGTGAGCCCACTGCAGAACCAGCAACWAAACCAGAAAAAATCAGATTTTTCTAGGGTCACTACCAACATCTAGTTCATGGCACAGCTGCATGAAGGGGGAATGAACAGTCTGGGATGAGAAATGGGTAAAGGTGGCTTCAGCAGCAGGTGGTGAAGCCATAGGGTTGCTTTCAGCTGTTGGTTCTTGGCCTCTTCCTGCTGGGAATAATTTTGGTTCTCGGCCCTTTTCTGCTGGGAATGGTGGTTTGTGTTGCTCTGCAGCCAGCAGGGTATGTGGGTTCATCCCCATGGTGTTAAACACCAAAATTTGACAACCAGGTGTGCATCAGAATGCTGGAATGAAAAAAAAAACCAACCAGTTAATTGATGTAGCAAAAGCTGTTCACTGGCAAGTGTTGTCTAGGTATTAACATTTATTTTGTTGTTTTTAGTATCTGTTTGTAGTAATTGGTAGCTGATACACAAGGGAAAAGGGCTTTGGATTTACTGGAGGGYTTATATGAGGCAAATTAGCCTGAGTGTTAGCAACGTGGAAATCCTCAGTATGTGATGGCTGTTTTTAATAAACATTATTTAAAAAAATAAGCTGTTTTTAAGATACAAATTGATACTTAAGACCAGCTGTTGAACAATATTTAGTGCTAAACCAGGTGAACTTCACACTAAATAATTTCTTTCCTCTCCACTGAATGGTAAAGCATTTGGTAGGAAATCTCTGTGCCAGCTCTGTTTTTAATACTTTATTGTGCTTTTTAATTAGAGGAGAAAATCTTCAGCCTGTAAAATTCTGTGATGCACATCACACTTACATTGCATTAGTTTACTGGGCTTCCTCTGTAGTCTTGAGGAAGGGTGAGGTTTTTTTGAGATAGAGGAAGAAAGAGCTGAACCTGTAAAGAAYAAGATCTGAGGACAAGTCAATCCCAACAGCAGAGGATTGTGCAGTCTGGGCAAGGGAATGGCTCTGTCACCACAAAACACTGGAGTTTGTCCCTGTGGAGTTATGAACTAGAAATTCAGCATATAACCTGAGCATCACATACTGATGTTGTTCTCCATAGATGGAAAAACATTTTTTTCCAGTTACTGCTGAAAGTGTTGACTGATTTTACTTTTTTTTAGTACTGTCAAAATAATTTTTTTTGTTTGCATTTCAGTTTACCAGTGACTCTTACTACAGTGAAAGTTGTTATATAAAATAGTTCTGTATTTTCTTGCCAAAAGGCTCCAGTATTGTTTAAGCAGCGGCGCTGAATGGTAGAAGCTCAAAGTYAATATTCACCACCCTGATTTCATGTCCCTTCTGGCAGCACAGAGTAAAACCTTGTATTTAAGACTGACAAGTATTCCCTATTCTTTTGAGATTGATTTAATTTTGGATAATCTGATAGTGAATTATTTGAGCAAGTGTTCACCTTCACAAGCACTATCAGGTACAGATCTCATTTTAACCACAGGAGCTGATGAACTGAGCTGTACAGGCTTGTTTGGCAAGAGGAATCTTCTTTTCCCTTCCATTTTTGTTTGGACTCTGACCACCCAGGTCATCAGAGCTGTTGCCACCACTTTGGTGGAAACTCTTTCCCTTGAGATCTGACCAASTGTAACTTCAACTCCTGAAAATCTTTGAAATGACCATCTGATTTTGGGGTGCTTTAACTGAGGCTTCTCGAAGTTGCCTGGCCACAGTTGTCCTAAGGATGTTCTGCTGCTGCACCTTGGCTTTGTTGGGTTCATGGCTGGACTTGGAGGTCTTTTTCTGACCTAAATAATTCTGTGATTCACTTCTTCAAGTGTCTGTCTTTCCACTGGCTGAGCCTCCAAACTTTGACACCTCTCTTACCTGTTTTACATCCCTTTGTATTTTTTTTTTTTCTGTTTATCACCTGGTTTTGAGTAGTCCTGTCCCAGGCAGTGCTTTGTCCTGATCGTTCTTTTTATGTCTACATTTTGTAAAATCTTTTAGTTGAATCTATGGAAAAGCTTGCTTGGCTGAAGTTTTTCTGGCCACCTGTGATTTTTATAGGGGAAATTCCCCTATTTCTCATTGAAAATTCTCACTTTAGGTTTTCATTAAAGACAGCTAAGGGTGCCTTTTCTGGTTTTGGGTTTGTTTTTTATTTTCAAATCCTTGTTTCAGTATTCACTGTGCAGATGTGTATAACCCTGGTAAAGCTGTAAAGTAGCTAAGTTGTGGTGATCTTCACTGGAGGTGGAGTCGTTCAAAGAAGGCTTTGTGGTCTGGTTTAATTGTTTATACGTCAAAATAATTTAAGAGAAAGGTGCCTTTTTATTTAACAAGCATTTGCAAGTAAACCTTAAAAATCCACACAGCAAATAGTAAATAATTTTCTTTACAGCACAGACTCTTTTTTTTTGTGAAGAGATGGGATTCTTGCCAGCCATCAAAGTTTTCAGAAGATTGCTCATATTTTCTTATTATGTGTCAAGTAGGAAAACAAAAAATTGTTGACAGGCTTTCAAAAAAAAATGTATCCAGGCTTGACACCTTTTTATAAATACCATATAATTTCTTTTCAGGTGGAAAATAAAGGATATTAGAAGAGAAAATCAGTAAACAGTGCTGAAAAAAGGTTGCTTGAAATAGAAGTTRTTTTTTGGTTTTGTTTTTAGAAAGAATCTCAAATGATTAATTGCTTCTGTAACCTTAATTTGGTGCCTTTGGAGGAGTTTTCCAAAGAGGGCAGTGAGGCTCACTCTTACTATGGTCCCTCTCTCTTACTGTATCTATGACCTACTATACATAYATATATTTATAAAACATATATATACATTTGATAAATTGAAGTTTTGTACTTGGTAAAAGTTTTCTGTGTGCCTCCTGCAGATGCTGAAAGTACAGTTATCAAGGAAACATCCGTTTTCTAGTTGGCTAAAAAAAATGGTTGTGGTTCTATATCACTTCCATGCATAGTAAGTTTTGAATTTTTTAATTTTTTTTTTATAATTATAGCTAGAGAAACCAAAATTTTAAAATTAATGGTCATCTGTTCATTGAGCTGTGGTTGAAACCAGGAASGAGACAAAGAACTTTGCACTAAGAAGCCCGGTCATGGCTTCGATGTACCTTCCATGAACCAAACAGGAAATTCTGCAGAGGAAAAAGGGAAATAAGAACTTGGGTCTTTTTAATTGAGGTTTTGGTGAGATGACCTTTTGGTCCTTTTTTGAAAACTCCAGTTGTCATCATGACTGSCATTTGAACTTCTTGTGTCTCTTCTGACCAAGGGGAAAAGTTCCCCTTTTCTGTGGGGAAAAGTTCCTTGTGCTGTGTTTGCCATCAGGAGCACATTTCTGATAGGAGGGTGATGGAACATTCCCTGAGAATATCTGAGGGTATTTTTGGGAAGCAGCCTTTGGAGGATGGGATAGAGACTGGTCAGAAAGGAGCCTTTTATAGAAGTGGAGACTGAGGAGGGGAAAAAGCAGCAATCTCAGGAAAATGTTCAAACAGGGAAATRAAGACTTGTTTCAGGTATGCATAGGGATTTATGAAATTAGGTTGTTAATGGATTGAGAACAAGCCAAAAAAAAAAACAACAAAAGGAAACCATAATGGACCAGGGGAGTTACTTAAGTCTTTTATTAATCTTGCCTTTAGTTTTACTGTTCACGAGTTCCATGTTTTATGTATTTTGCTAATAACAAAGAGCTCTGGAGTTTACAGTGCTTTTAGTGTGTAATGATGCTCGTTCTAAAGGAGGGAGCAGAGCTCCTCCATCACTCAGTGACTCAGGATCCCAGAGCAGGAGTGGTAGAGGCAAAATGTGAACTTGAGGTGGCCTTAGGCTTGGGACCTGGAAATGATCAAAGACCTGTGTCCTCTGAAGACTGAGACAGAAGGTTTTATTTGTATTTTGAGCAGTCAGTAACACTCTTCCACGCAAGTCTGGAAAAGAATTGCAGAGTGTGAGATCCCATTCTTTAAAGGGTTGGCCAGAAACTCAGCTAGAGGAGCTCCATGTTGATCCAGGTGTCTTTGTAGCACCTGATCTGGATGGATGGTAGAGGAAGCAAAAGAAATCCCAAGTAATTCATTGAGTTCATCCCATGACTCTGATGTGTGACCTTTATATGGAGAAGAGAGAAAATCTAAGAGCCCAAGAATCCAGTCAAATCACCAGAGAGACAGAGATTAAACTGGGATTAAGAAGTTTGAGCAGGAATATGGCAAAGATAAGCCACTGGACAGGTGGGGTCACTGGCAGAAACAGAACCCGTCGTAAGAGTGTATATTAAAATGAGTGTATTTAATATAAATACATCTTATATAGGTTTCTGAAATACATATTAAAGGRAAAAAAGCTAACAAGAGCTCTCTTAGAGTTTTTATTTACATGTTCTGAGATGATAGGGAAAAGATGCAGTGGTTTCACTACTATTTAGAGGTGAAGACCCCAGAAATCTTTTTATTGAGACATTGCTTTAGAAAGGTGTAGGATTTAAATCAAATTAGAAGAAGACTTGTAGAGAAACATTTGAATTAATCTCAGGGTGATACTGCTCTAAGAATAAGGCAAATGGAAATGGGAGGCATTTAGTGCCTGTTGAGAATTGGATGCCCTGGTTTTGAAAACATCTCAGTGGGTTAAAAGGACTARCACTGGAAAATTGGTCAAGGACC
The DNA here is from genome assembly GCF_030028575.1 of Malurus melanocephalus. Classification (NCBI taxonomy): domain Eukaryota; kingdom Metazoa; phylum Chordata; class Aves; order Passeriformes; family Maluridae; genus Malurus; species Malurus melanocephalus. The sequence goes on from NW_026624152.1 coordinate 64,837, forward strand.
AGATTTGGTCTGAGTTAACAGCGTAGATAAAGTTCACCTGTCTGCCCTGTGAGAAGCAGCAAAATGAGGTCATGAGTGCAGAGTGAGGATGTGCTTGAGAGTAGTGTTAAGATGCCTGAGGCAGGGATGAAAAATCCACCTTTCCTCAGAGGAAAGAGCCATCTGTGATAAAAAGGTCATTTCGAGGTGTTGGAGACTCGGTTTGCCAGAGACACTCGAGGGAACTGGGRCAGAGAAGAGGTTTTCTCCTGCATGAGCAGGGCTTGCAGGAGTTTATGGCTGTAATTAGGARGAGGAGGAATGGAAAAAATGCTCTGGATTTTCTATATTTTAAAATGCAGGGGAAAATCCTGAAAAGATGCTTAACAAACCAAACCTGACTGGCTGAAAAAGGCACTCYCCTAGACTATGGAGGTGGGTGGCTGGGTGGCCTGGGCTGGTGGAATGACGGMGATGAGAAAGCTCATGTTCATCCTAAATTGAATCCACAGAGGATTAAACTGGTTTTACTTCTGGAATTACTGGGAATGAGGCAAAGAAAAYGCTTGGTTTTCTCACATCATCTTTCAGATACTTCGCTCATAAATGGGAAAATTAGTTCACTGAAAGGGATGTGCAGGGGGGAAAGGAAGGAAGGAGAAACTGGAACCCACCAGAAGGAGGCAGCCTGTGTAGGACTACTTAAGTGTGCTTTGTCCTGGGTGGGATTCAATGATGGAGAGAAAGAAAATGGTTTCATGTTCTGATTTTTAATCAAGCAAGTGATTGAAGAAATCAAGAAAGAGAGAAGGACCATCCCTGAAAGGGCGAAGTGAGCATGGGGGGAGATGGTTCAGAAACACTTTCAATTCCATTATTTCACTATAAATTTTTTTTTGTGCAATAAATGCATATTTACTCTAGTTGGTTCTAGTGAAACTCAGCTCTACTCTAGAATTARCCAATGTATTCTTGTGTCCTTTGGGTGTCTCRTCATGGAAGGGTGAAAGCAAATCTMCCTCTCACTTCTGAGGCCCTGCCAGGTAATTTGTAATACCACAAATCCGAGTACTTATGTATGAGGSAGGTCTTGAGAAATCACTGACTTGCATGTATTAATCATATCAACAAAGATAGGGAGGTCTCTCTGAGTGCAGAAGTGACCATTTTTATAATGGATAGTTTCAATGAAAATGATTTTTTTAAGGCTCATGTTAACCTGTGTGTTGTTCAAAAAGTGAAAATGGGGGAACAGAGTTTTTGAAAAATAGAAATTTATAATTTCGACCAGTGACAGAAAACATAATGAGGTTTTGCTTTGGTTTGGTTTTGTGGTGGTTTTATTTACATATTTAAATGCAAATTAYCWGCTTTTGAAATGATGAGAAATCAGRGAAGGAAAGGGAAATGTTTTRTGCTTTTRGACCAGTGAAATGAATGCAGGATTGGATGCGTTGCTGGGCTTCTAGCTGTGTTTCAAGCAAAGAGAATTTTCCTAGTTTCTCAGGCTGAGTGAAGTTGGGAGCAATTTGCTGTATGATACGGAATACAGTGAATCAGCATTCGCGATGGCAGCTATTTATAGTTACTCTATTTTTATTCAAAGCAAAACAATAGCTCCGAATTTCAGGCAGTTGGACCAGACACTCRGGAAGGTCTCTCTTGAAGCTGAGGGGAAAAAAAAAAAAATCTCATCTTGCTGGATCTTGAGAGCTGAGCTTGTGAGCTCTGCCGGCATCACCGTTTCAGTGCCGTCCTCCGAAGGTGAAATCCAGGGCTTTGCTGGGGAGCTGCAGGAGCAGATGCCTCTAAAATGTAGTTTTTATTAACTGTTAAGGGGCTATCAGCATTTCTTATGATTTATATTTGGAGAATTGAGCAATGTGATTAATGCCTATTAATTTTAACCATCTCTTGCAGGTTTTTTGTGGCTGTTCCATGTCCTGCTGCTGCTGCTGCTGCTGCTGCTGCAGCCACCGTGGATCCGAATGCCGCGGCTGCAAACGCTTCTTCTGTCTCATGCTGGGTCCCTCAAATCCGAGAGCTACTTGGCAGTTTCCAAGGCAACCACCTGTGGAATAATTAAAAAGGATGAAGTGTTAGCGTGCCAGATATAAGGAATTTTTGCCTGGAGAGAGCATTTCACTTTCATYCGTCTTGGAGAATCAAATGTGCTTCTGCCGGCAAAGTTAAGGTAGTACAATTAAAAAGTAATGGTTTATTTTCTGGAAGTTTGAGGTGGAGCAACAAACCTGATATGATGTATACTGTACAAAAACGACCACGGTTCCTTCTGGGTTAATATTTTGGGTATGTTTAAACAGAAAATGCAGGAGAAAGCTGGTGATGGAAAGGCAGTGTGGGTGATCAGTATTTTGTATCAGGAAAACAGTTGCATGGACTGTTTTGCACTTTCATTCCGTCTTCCCAGGGATGATTTTAAGCTAGGAAGGACTAAAATGGAGCATACATTAGTTGGAGCATAAATATGGGAAGTGCAGCCTTCATGCCAAGTACACTGAGATTTCTTTGGCATTCAGTGAAGTGATAGATATAAAAGGAATGTAGGAGTGGGCTCMCTGCAAAATGACAGTCGGAATCAAGGATTGATCTTTAGCCCAGAGCTTAAAGGGTGGGCACTGACTACGTCTGTGCTGATGATCAGGTTTAGCTGCTTTGGTGAAGCATTTTAGAGTCACATATTCCCAGATTCAGAGCTGAAACTGCACAGTGGAAAAAAGCAAATACTAAGCAAAAGAATCCTGTTAGAATAACAAGAAATGGTGAATTTGGTTCTGCAAGTTTGAAATGTTGCTAGAGAAGTTGAAGGCAAAGGTGTTAGACTTCAGATAACTGGAAAAGTTCCTCTCCAAGTATTATGTTACTGGATGTATCTGCTTATTAATGTCTTCATTCTCTGCCAGTCATTCAAATATAGTTGAATAGAAAAATATAGTCCATTTCTGACAATGGAGTTAAATGGAGAAAAACCACATTTCCATTCTTCCCATAGTCCAAATAACTGCTCAGTTATGTCTGGTTACCTTGCCTGATGCTCTTGCGCAGTTAATTTTAGGCGTGATGCTTTTGTGTAATTTATTTTAAGGGGAAAAAAAAAGAGTTCTAAATTTTGAAGTAGAAATATTTGGGATGCCATCTGGGCTTTACATAATAAATTTTTCCTGCCAAAATGTTTGTGGGATTCTGTTGGGATGTGGATGGGATTTCACATTCCATTACCACAGCACAAGAGGATCATTGTTTTTTAGATACGGTGGGTCCAAGAAAAAATAAGAATTGTGTGGTGGCAGCTCTGTGATCTGAGGGAATACAGAATCTATCCAGTAACTACTGTCACCTTTTACAGCTGTTACCCAATTTCAGCAGCAAATAATTGCAGGTACTGAGTACAGCTGCAGTTTTCCGCCCTAATACCTGATTTCCTGTTCATTGATTTGTTGTCATCACATCTTAAATGCCAAAATGGTTTTCTTTTTGAAGTAATTCTTCAGCCTGTTAATTCTTTTCAGTATGGAGCTGAGGARAGTGGGTTTTTTCAGGCAAATGCTGTTTTTGCATGTGTGCAGAAGTGTGCTGGCAGTGTCTGCACCAAGCACAGTGAAGAGGATACAGAATGGAGACACTGTGCAAGTAGAGTGAAGGTGGTTGATGTGTGTGGAACCAGATCGTTGATCTTTGACTTTCTAAACAGTATAAATAACCCTAAAAGATGGAATTGGATGGTTGTGAAAGAGCCCCTGGGTGTGTTTGTGTAAGCCTAATGGAATAGCCAGGTATAGTAATGCAGGTGATGCAGTAATGTAGGATTGCACACACGGGAGTTTCAGCTTGGATGTTCCTAAAAAATACACCAAACACATCCAAATGCCTCCATTTTTCTGTTTTACCTCAAAAGCTGTGGACGAGGTTCTTCTCATGAAGCTTGAATTTCCAGGTATTGCTGAAGCCAGTGGTGAAAAGCAGGCAGGATGAACAGCTCCCTGAAAGTTCCTGTTCCAGACTCCCTTGAAGGGGATGACTTGTCCCTAAAAAGGTGCCCATCTTTGCCATGGGTAGTTCAGCCTGGATTTAACCTAGGTGGTGAACCTTTCAGAAACTTCAAGTGCGGAATTAGATACATTTGTATATAAAATTAGTTAATCTGTGCTAGTTTCTCCCTGTTCATGACAGAGCTTCCCATACTAAGTGGAATTGCCCTTGAGTACTGGTACAACCTCTGGTACTCATCCTCTTCTTCCCAACTTGGACATTTGACCCTGACAATTTTTCCAGGCTTCATCTGCCAGCCTGTGGTTCAGTATCAAGGGTAGTGAARAGCAACATGGAGTTTGTTAGCATAGTTTGTAATAGAAATAAAAACATCCATGCTAAATTTAGGCATCTGGGCTGTGTGAAAGAAAATACAGTGACCAGGCAGGATTGATTCCTGAAATTCTGGATATAGGTTATGTTTTAATAATCTTTATCCCTGGGAGGTTTTACAGGACTGAAGGGAGCAGAGGGTTTGAAGTAGTGATTTGTTCAATAATTTTAATCTCTTAAAGTGATTCAGTACCTGTCGACGTAGAAGTTGTTTCTGTAGCCTTGGCTATTAAGAATTAGTGTTATATGCACCCAGAAAAGTAAAATGTTCTTTGTACTTCTCTTTCTRTAGAGGAAGATTTATGTTATGCTTCATGTTGGAATAACTTGATGTCTTTTTGAGAGGGAAAAAAATGGGAAATAGTGATATGRTAATCCTTTCAAAGATTATTTTGATACAGTGGTTAATATTTTCCTATTTTTATACCATCAGAACAACTGTGTATCAAGAGTCAGCTACAGTATGGGATTCTAAAAGTGTCATTAAAATACCCATTAATTTGTTAAATGAATGTGACTGTTCCGTGGAATAGGTAGGACTTTCATCTTGTTGCCTGGAAATCCAGGTAATTTTTCAAGTTGGGATTTTTTAAAGGGAGTTTTTCTCCTCCAGCCAAGAGCAGCTTACAGTGAAAATGTAGGGGAAATTCAGGGAGAAAGCACAAACCTTTCAGTTTGTGGAAAAGGGAACTCAAATAATGGATGGAACCTTTTGCCTAGGCTTGATTTTTTTTCTTTCCAAAGCAGGGAACTTCAATTGCAATTTTAATGCAAACAAAATTGTCAGCAAGGTGACAGACCTTGTGCTTGGGCACCAGATCCCTTTCTCCCCTGCAGCTGCTCCTGTTGTGCATTTTGGATACACTTTCAGTGTAGGTCAGAGGATTTTCCCTTTTAGACAGCAGAGAAAGTCCAGAGTAGAATAAAAAGGTCTGACAACTTGCAGAGTAAAGGTAGTGAAGGTAAGAGGGGAAGGGCAGCTCTTGTCATATGCTCAWCTGGAGCAGTGATTTGTCTCCACAGTGGCCACAAGTGGGTTATTGAGGAGCACAGCAACAGAATGAGAGTGGGATCCTCCTTCTGCACTGTCTTCATTCTCCAGACATTTGCAGTGCAGGGATTGACTGAGCTGGATGTCTTTTTGCAGTGTTTACTGGACTTGTCTTYTGGAATTTATTAATGAGGAGTGCTAGTAAGTGTAAAGCTCTGTCATTCCCCAGCTTAACTAACATCAGCCTGCTCAGTGAGGAGCCATATACTTTTGTTATGTTTTGAGCCTGAACTCCAATTCAAAATCCGCTTCTTGCCCTTGGAAAGACTTAAGTAATTCATACAATTTCCACTACAATTTCAATTTTGTAGACCRTAGCCTCCTGCAAGTGTTGAGTTGTTTCAAAGCCTGCTGACCTACACATAAAGTAGGACCACTTTCCCCATCTCATCCTACTTCACACTTAATTTCATTGAGATTCCTCATGAATTTCATTTCTATATTTTAGATGTCCAGTGAGTAATCTGCATGCATCTCTTTTTGGTTTTTCCTGCTTATTTACTGCCTTTGCTGCTGKGAATAACTTCACTATCATCAGCAGATGTTGTCATCTCACTGTTGAGCCCTTTTCATGTCATTTATGAATTCATTGAACAGCGCTGGGAACAGATCCCAGCTCAGATCCCTGTGGAAAGAAGAGCTGAAATGGCACCAAGTCCTGCCAAAAGCAGAGTGGGTTTGCCCACTTCTGCACGTGGCACAGCTGAATTTGTAGTAAAATCACTGAGCTGTTTTGGTACACTTGTAAATGTAGAATCACTGTAAAATATTTAGCAGGAAGAGATACTAATATGTAAGATATAATGTGATTCTTCATCACAGAAYCATTMAKGTTRGAAAAGACCCCTAAGGWCACCAAGTTCTGCTCTCAGCCCAGCRCCATCACCATGGTGTTCACTACTAAACCATATCCTCAGGTGCCACATSCACATATTTTTTGACTCCACCACTTCCCTGGGCASCATGTTCCAATGCTACCTATTTGTAATTTTACCTTTGGAAGGTATCTTTGAAAATTGTGGAAGGGATTCACCTTTTTGGATGACTGAAGATGATTTTTCATATTGAAAAGGGCCTCATCTGCTTTGTTCACAGCTTCTTTCATCATCTAAGTTTTTAGTGTCAAAAGCAACTTGGTTGGARCCTGTTGGTTTGTCACTGTGCATTGCCAGTAAATAGAAAATTATRTTGAATAAGGGAAATTAAGCAATTTTTAAAAATCTCCACAATCATAAATACACGTTTGTTTTAGGTGATGAAGTGTAGGAAATTGCTTGAACAGTAGAACTGTTACTTGCTCTTTTTTTTTCTGACATTGACATAGCAAACATCTGATGCAAAATTGGGCCAAATCTAAAGGACCTGTAGCATAAAATAGTTTTTCCAATGATATCCTGAATCTGCAGCTTAGGGAAGTGAGAGTTGAGGACGTGAATGTGCTGCTGCTTCCTCTTCCCACCTCTGTTCCTTCCTAATTACTCCTGAAATTCTGTTTGCTTTTCACTGCTCCTGTTATCAACCCCTGTGAAAACTGTATTTTCACAAAGCTATCTAGAGTGACTTCAAGGTCTCTTTTAATCAGGAAAAAACTAATTTAGAAACCCTCATTTTCTGTGTGTAGTTGGCTGCTTTTTTCTATATACAGGGCCTTGGAATTAATCTTGAATTTCATCTTCTGTTTTCTCTCCCAGTCATGCTGTATAATAACTGTTTGGAAGAAAAGGCTGAGGAGAACTGCTTTGATGCACTTACTGGTTTATCTGTAATAGACCTGTGACCTCACAGTGTGTCCTTTTCAGCATAATTCATTGTTCAGTTAAATGAGAGAGATCTAACTCCAGATCTGTGCAGGAGTCTGATTTTATGTGTGTGTGTATAAGGGGCTGTGTTCTCTGCATGTAAATTWACTGTTGATTAATAAAACCTTCCTCTTTAYTGCAYGACAGCTGAGTTTTCTTCCAAGACCTTTTGGAGAAGTTAATAATTTTTAGGGACTCCCAATATCCAATTAATCCMAGCCCTCTCAGAGCCCTCCTGTGTGTGACCTGCAGATTGCAGTCCATCAGTTGGAATTTTTAATATTCTGGTTTCCTTAGAAATCTGGCTGCGTCCATGTGCTCCTGSCTGTGTCATTCCTGGTAGGCTTTGGCAGTGAGCAATGCTCAACTTCCCGGAGAGGATCCTCTTTCCTGGTCCTGTCTGCAGGCAGGAGCCAGTGCTGGAAGTTCCCTAAACTGTGAGGTAGTGAGCAGTGAGTTCATTTGGGTTTTCTTGTGGCAGAGATATTTCTGAGGTTTTTTCCACCTCCCCATAGCTTTGTCCTGTCAAACCTTTTATTTTTTGTCACCTCTGGTCCAGCAGACTTCCTCATAAGCTTCATCCTCCKGGTGTATTTGATAAAATCTCCTCTTAGCACAGTTCTCAATTTTTTTTTTCTGCTTGAAATTTTGCATTTAGTTTGTTAAAGTGTTTATTTTTTCCTGTAATCWCACTTTGACTTCTCTTTTTGAAGGACATGCTTTTGAGTGCTTTCTTAATGTTGTGTTTTGTTTTGTTTTAAGTTGCACTTACTCTGTTCTTCCATATGCAATAAGGGGTGTTCAGCAAGCTGTCACCCCCTAAATACCTTCACCTTTTTGCCTTTTCATTTTAGTTTCCTTTAAAGCAGTTTCCTTGTTTTTTCCTCATAGACTGCTTGAGGTTATTGAGGACCTGACTAAGGTCATCTGGTCCAACCCTTGTGCTCAAGCGGGGATTTTTTTTTTAGTTGCACAGCTAAAAATAGAGAAAACTACTGTTTCAAGTACTGAACTTGAGTGCTTTGTAATCAGTAATGCAGCCACTCTTGAGCAGTGAAGATCCCATACATGGGTCAGGACTGGGTCAAGTCTCTCCTCTGCCGTGGGTTTTCAGAGTTGTTTGAAGCAGTGCTAATTAATGGTGTCTTAAAAATGCAGTGTTTACATCACTTGGCATTTAACTGTCTCCAAAATCCTGCAATTTGGCCACTTTAATTTCAAGAAGTATTGTTTGATACTGGTAACTGTCAGGTACTTTCATGGGGCTGGGAAGTTTCAAAACCCCAGGGCAGTTTGAGTTGGAAGGGACCTTAAAGATCATCTGGTGTAACCCCTACCCATGGACAGGGTCATCTTCCACTATCCCAGGGTATTCCAAGCCCTGTCCAACCTGGCTTTAGACACTTCAGGGATGAGTACTGGTGGATTTTCTTCCACTTCAGGTTTGAACTGGGAGGACTTTCTGTCCTGCTGTACTTGGTTTTGTGTCCTTAATCTTAATTTGCTTTTGTCGGGAGAGACAAAGTTTGAGCTTCACAAAATGTCCATACACTTTGAGATATTCCTGCGAGACAACATGATATTGGTCGTACCACAGATTTTCTCCTTTTTTTGGCTCTCACCTTGCTGGAATAAATGGTGGATGCTGCCCCAGTCAGCGAAGTGGAATGAGCAGTTTGGTTCATCCTCTGTCAGCATCTCTGTGTGGTCAGATGAGATGCTGTCTGCGTTCCCTGGGCTGTAGTGAGGGATGTTGACACCTCAAATCCTCACAGACCCAGTGCAGGCATTTGAAATTGAATGAATTAAATCCCCCCTGGTATTTTARTGTTTTGGACTGGTGAATGTTTTCACTTGSMRRRRKTTTTTKRRKYAWTKTKRWGGTYAAGGAAAAGCAATTTGATGCTTGATTAAAAGCAAGGAGAAGGCTTGCAGAGTCTTCTTTGGGTAAAGTTACAGTTTTGTGGGTGACCTAAAAGGGTCAAATGAGAGTGGMATTTTAAATCAAATACAGAGGTGTTGTAAAACAATGTTGATTGCAAGGAACAGCTTTGACTTGTGTGCCTAATCGTTTCACCTGTTCTTCCTCATTCTTACATAAGTGAAAAATTTGCAACTTGCAGATGCACTCAAACTGCATTCTAGCAGTATATATTCCATTTCAGAGACTACTTACAAAACCACGTGGTGACTGGAAAAGGGGGAATGGTTCAGACTGAAGRAGGGCAGGTTTAGATGRAATATTAGGAAGAAATTCTTTACTRTGAKGGTGGGGAGRCYCTGGCACAGGTTACTCAGAGAAGCTGTGRCTGCCCCTGGATCCCTGGAAGTGTCCAAGGCCAGGCTGGACAGGGTTTGAAGCAATCTGGGATGGTSGAAGRTGTCCCTGCCCATGGCASGGGGTTAGAACTGGATTATCTTTRAGGTCCCTTCCAACCCAGCCATTCTGTGATTCTGTGAAATGAGGAAAAACCCCARCACACTCAGCAGAAGAAACTGGGTGAGATGAATCTGTCTTTAAAGGTCAGAGATTGAATTTGGGTGTTACYGCTTTCTGTTCATTCCATATGGTCAGCAGCAGCATCATTTGAGCTGTTTTTGAGTTTTTTAAGATGAGTTTGTGTCTGGATTTATTCACACACTACCAAGAAAAGGAAAAGCCCAAACCCAACYCTGAGGTGGATCTTTTAGCTTATTAGTTGTTAGTAGTTTTTCATCCAAATAAAAGACTGATCTGAGTCGCTGGAAATTCTGTGGTGCTTTACCCTCAATGTGAGGAGATTGCAGTGCTCAGGTTTRTGTGGRTGAGTGGGYAGCCCTCTAAGTGTGCAATTACAGATTCTTCAGCAGCCTCTGGGCCAAGGTTAATGAACTTTTTCTGTTCTCTTTTGTTCTGTCTGTAGTGTCCTCGGTTTTGGGCTCTGCAAGAATGCACACTGGTCTAAAAACTATGTAGATTACATAATGTAGGGCTGGGGTTTCTTCCAGCTCAGTGGTAGCTGATCTCRGTTTCTAGCAGTTTTGGAAAGCTCTTCTGACCTCCAGACCTTAGAGCAGGTGTTGGCTTCAGCAGTGGCATTTGCTGATCTCTTGTCATGTTAATTTGGGGAAAGACAATATTTTCTGGAGGACTGAAGGGTGCTGAGAGCTCRGTGTTGAGTTTTTTCCCATCAAATAAGCATGGATTGACTGCAAATATTCAGGGATGGTGTCAGGACAGAGAGGATGAGGGGTGTTTTCAGTTAATGTCTGCCAAGAATTAAGGAAAATTAACACAAAATTCCTGTGGTTTGGGAGAATACTCAGTGRAGGAGTTGTCTGCTCCACAGATGGGGGCTGTGCGGAGTACTTGGGATAACCGGTTTGAAACAAGAGTTGGTTCACAATTTTCAGGGGGATGTTTCAGCTTCTTTCAACAACTTGTAGCTCAATTGCTGGGCACTTCTCAAGGGTAGGACCCCACAGTCCTTGCTCAGGTAGAAACCTCACTGAAATCAGTGATRAGGATTTGTTGATATCAAGGCCTGAAAAAACCTCTGCTCTGTGTTATGTGTGAGGCAGGACTGCTCAGCAATCAGTAAATAATCAGGTCGGTGTTTATTCAGAGAGTTTGTTTCCTTCAGGTTGTCTATTTTCACCTTCTATAAGGTCCTGAGGTTATTTCAGGAATGATGTTTCTGCTGTTGTCTATTTTAGACACCTGACGTGGGATTTCAAACTCTCTGCTGAGRTGTTGGCAGTGGTACATGTGGCTGGTTTACGGTAACTCCTGCWCAGATTTGTAATGCAAATACCATTTCTTCTGCAGGTTTTCAGAGCTCTGGTTCCTCTGGAGTTGAGGGTTTTGCCTAACTTGCATTGTGAAAGKTGATATCCATATAATCCCATTGGATTAAGATTAATCTCACCTGGGTATCTGATTTTTCAAGTGAAATGAGATTTAGCCAGAGTCTCTTAATTGCTGGAATAATTCCAAACAGCAAAGTAGTGAGATCTTATCTTCTTTTTATCATCATGGTTCTAAACAGAGAGCTTAGGCTTCCTTCATAGTTGTTATTTCTTGGTGTTCTGCCATAAAAAGCGGAGAACAGTCTAAAGATAATTGGGCAAAGGAAATTTTGTGCTGGTTGTGGAGGGGTTTTTGTGTTGGTAGAAGAGGATGAGCATCCTAAAGACTTGAGTGAAACTCACTTGAAAAAAAACCTTGATTTGGTATATAAGCAGCTTTTTAGAATGATGCTGCTTCTCCTCCTTGAAGCTCTTCCAACTGAAATACACACTGCCATATGCTGCTGGAATACCAGCACACGAACTGGATTAAAATACAAATGAACAGAACGGCAGTTYGAGGCTTTAATTCTGCAGAGGGATCCAAAATGGTTCCCTTTTTCACTCTACTAAACACCTAAAGTTAGTTTTACAACATGCCTATGCAAAGCATTTTGGAGGCTTTGGGTCTGAAAGGATGAAGAGGTTGAAAGGGAGAGAAAAGAAATTTTTCCAATTTTTCTGTYCTGATCCAAGGGCAGGCACAAATGGCTTGATGCCAAGTGTTCCTGCTATGGCAAATAAAGTCATAAGGCAAATTTTGTAATCAGCTCATGAACCTGGGATATGGCATGGGACATCCAGCTATCCAGCTCCATGGGACTAACTCAGATATTTTGTAGCTCCCAGAATTGTAGCCATAATTTCACAGTCATCTTTACTTCTGCTCTTTACTTAAAATAGCTTTAAGACACCAATATTTAAGTKTTGCATAGGATTTGGACTTCTTAATGTGTGTGTTAATCTTTTTTAATCTRCTTGTGTATTTTAAGAGAATTTATGGACCATACAAGGAGGCTCCTTAATTGGGAACAGATAGTTTAGATGCCTTGTTTTATGTTTTACATAGATATTTGCTAAGGAAAAACACAARGTTTCCCAGCTATTCCTCTCTTGAAAGTCGTTGTGGGCCAGAGTAATGATGAATAATAATGAGCAATAAATTACCAGAGCTGTATGTTGCTGTCATTGATGGGGAAGTGCTCCTGCTGATTTTATTCCAAACGCTGATTCCATAGTGCTTGATGCCATGATATTGGGAGGAAACATCTTCCTTTAATTCATGTGTTTTATTAAAGTCATAGATACTCATTTTAATAAAAACATCAGGTACTTATAATCTTGAAAAGTGTGGAAAGCTGTGATTCAAACCAATACTTTCTCTTTTTTCTTATTTTTTTCTTTTTATTAATTCTCTCTTTTTTTCCCCTGGATAAAGAAGACCTGTCAGGAATGCATAGAAATTATCAACAGCATTCCTTACCAAGTATTCAGGAATAATTGACCTACTAGTATTTCAATAACTGATAATTAATGAGACTTTATAAATAACACTTTGAGCTCTTTTTACGTGCCTGCTGYGTTTTTTTTGGAAGGGGGAGGAATGTCAGACAAATTTTTGGCATTTCTGTGCTACCTTGGAGACTAGAAAATGTTTCATTATTGGCATCTGAGATTCTTATGTAACTTGGTAATTCTGGGAACAAGAATTTTAAGAAAAATGCTGAGCAGTTCGAATCTCCTCGTAAAATTAGAAGATTTAAAACCACTGTGCTAAATACTTCTGTGATAATTTCCCCAGCAATACTAGTATTCCAGTCTCCTGGAATGCATTAATTTTGCTCAGATTGCATCCTTAAGGAGTTAAAACTCCCAAACTCTGTGGTGTGAATGACACACTGGCAGTTATTACATAAAAGCAGTGTATTTGCTTTTGYAGAATATTAAATTGGAATACAGTGGAAGTGTGAGGAGAGGGTGAGGAGCTGTTGCCTCGTGGTGTCGGGAGCAGAGCTGGTGCTGTTTCAGATGTGGTTTGTGTGTGCAGCCCCCAGCACAGGGCACTGTGAAGGAGGTTGYCCTGATCTCTTACTGCTGTCAAGAGGTTTTTTATTTGTTTTCTCCAYGTTCAAGGTCTGTAATTCCAGTGGGACAAGCCAGAAAAGGACTTGCCCTATTTTTTTCTCGTGAAACAGCGTAGCTTATCTTATCCACTCTGTTCAGAACTCTTTATTATACTCAACAGAGAGGGCTTGATTGATTTTTTTTTTCAGTATAAAGTGAAAATGGTGGCTTGTTAGTGTTACCTGCTGTGTGAATTTCCTGATTCTTAAGAGGATTAGAAGTTGCCGTATTCCAGTACCTTCTTGAGGGCACAGATAGTCTGACACAGGAATCCACTGATTTGGGATGACTCAGAATTAAAAATGAGTGAGTTAGCCTTATTCTGTTTAATTTTTTTTTTTTTTTTTAGTAGAATATTAGAAGTAAGCAGGAGTTCAGAATCTGTATACTTTGTTTCTGGTCAAGGAAAATATGTTCCTTAGATTATTTCTTCTTGTGTTTTTCATTTCTCAGGCCTCATTTGTGATGTTGGCTGGTTGGTGCTCTTTTTTCCCCTTTATTCTCAGAATTCAAGGTGTTGGAAGATAATACAGGCATGGAAAAACCTTATCTTTTCCTGGGTTACTGAGCTGGGTATGCTGTTCACTTTGGTGCCTCCAAGTACTGTCTAAACTTCAGTCAAAAATTCAGGTTCAGGAGTTGCAGAAGGGGTGGCAGTAAAATGTGTTTGGCTGATAGAAGGGCTGGAAAGAGGGAGCTGTGTCATGCAAGCAGCAAGCATGTCTTTAGTCACTTCTGTTAAGTGCTTTTCTGGCTAAACTAGTGTCCTCTTGCATAAATTCTCATCATATTTTAATAACACACAATCAGAGTTACCATTTACTTCTCTAAATTAAGGTCTTGCATTCTCTTTCTTTTCTCTCTTTATTTTCCATGTCACTTCTTGAAGTGATGAGGTACAAGAAAACAGTAAATCAGGTTATTTTTCATGCCTATATTTTTGCAGATAAGTTTACCAAGGAGAAAACCATCTTTAAAAAGCTTCTTCCAAGGCAAAGGAGCGCAGTTGGTCTTGAGACAGCATAAAGCAGTAGGCGTTGCATAGCAGTAACAATAAAATTAAACATGAAAAATAACTTCAATACTAACTTCAAGATTTTGTTGCTAGTTTTTAATAAAAGGCAAGCAGTGTTAGGACAAGAGGAATGGATTAAAGCTGAAAGAGAGTAGGTTTAGATTGAATATTAGGAGAAATTCTTGGCTGTGAGGGTGGGGAAGCTGTGGCTGCCCCTGGATCCCTGGAMGTGTCCAAGACCAGGCTGGACRRGGTTTGGAGCAACCTGGGATAGTGGAAGATGTCCCTGCCCATGGCAGGGKGGTGGAACTGGRTGATCTTTGGGATCCCTTTCATCCCAAGCGATTCTGTGATTCCGTGGAATTTTTAGATTCATGGCTCTGTATAAAATCTGTTTTTCTGTGGAAGAAGGTAAGAACTTTTCGTCAGAATTGCATCTTGGAGCACTGTTAGAAGTTCTGCCATCCTAAACCACCAAGTAATGGTAAATATTTAGAAGTGCTGTCGCTAAAAAGTGACAAATTACTTCAAATTCRAGCTTGTTTGGCTTCCAGCTGTAACATCTTGCTGTGCCTTTCCCCGCAAGGATCTCAGGGCTGTTTGTTATTTGCCACATTCACAAAGTACCTATGAAAACAAGGTCAGGGACTCATCTCCTTAACGAAGGAGGCGTTTGGCCTGGCGTCACGGAGTCTGTMTCCCAGCCAGCCCCACTGCTTTCCCAGCTCTTCCCTGAACATTTGCCAGTGCCTTGGCGTCCCTGCAGCCTGGGTATCAGAACTGGACGTGAAGTTCCAGCCTGGAACTCAGCYTGATTTGTTGCACGAACGCTGAGCTGATGTCAGCGGCCAAGCCCTTAATATGGCTTTGCCCTGCACTGGGAAGATGCAGCACGGCTGCTCCCGAGCCCTTTTCTGGGAGAAAGTGTCCAAATTTTGGAGGAGAAGCCTGAATTCCTTCAAATCTAGGTGGCATTGATTTGTTAGGATTAAAATCACTTGTTGTCTTCAAGCATGGTCTCACTACGGTGTTATGATTCCTCTGCCAATGCTTCGGTTATCTACACACTTAACTCTCAAACATTTTTATTATTTTTATGTAGATTGTTTGTAAAATTCCCATGTCACAGATCCATTTCTGTTACTCCCTCGTGCCACCCGTGCTCTGACAGGGAAGCTGCCATCCCCCTCCTTTGCAGGAAAAAGCTGTTACCAGCCCTGGAAAAGATGAGGGGCTTCGGGTATCCCAGGTGAACATTCTTACGGACAGAATGAGTCATTTTTGTGTGGACTTTTAACACGTGGGTGAGTGAATCATCAGGTGTTGAACAGATTCATCATTTTTTATAGGACACGCACAAGATAATGTTTTCTCACTGAGACAACTTGTAGCTGTCTMAAGGCATTATTACAGATGCAGAAGTGCAGTGACGCTGTGGGCTTTGGAGCATGATACCTTGGGAGGTGATCCATGAAACAGCCCAGTGTTGCTTTTCATAGTTTTGGTGTGGGTGGGGAGTATTGGCCTATAAAGTGTTGTTAAGAATAGAAGATTTTAGCGGGGGGAATAATTAAAAGTTGACCGATAGTTGCGTAAGAAACWGAGCGAGAGTTTGACTCTCTGATGCTTACAAAGCAGTTTTAGGTGGGTTGTGTTTGTCTCTTTTACCAGTAAGTGATAGGACAGGAGGAAATGGCCTCAAGTTCCTTCAGCAGAGGATCAATTCGGATTTTAGAAAAAATTTTTTCATGAAGAGGGTCGTCTAGCACCAGCACAGGCTGCTGATGGCAGTGGTGGAGTTGCCATCTGTGGAGGGATTTAAAAGATGTGGCACTTGGGGACATGGATCAATGGTGGGCTTGGCAGAGCTGGGTTAATGGTTGGGCACAGTGATCTTAGAGGGCTTTTTCAACCTAAATAATTCTGTTTAAATTTGCACACCTCATGATGATGGTGATGATCCAGCGTGTGTTAAGAGCATGTGAAAAAATAAAACCATGTCTTTGGTGCAGAGCTGTACTTAAGGCCCATTTAGGTAGAAAARAAAGAAGGCCAAATTTCTTAGATTATCTCAATGTTAGGAATTTTTTTTTCAGTCCCCTATCCAGAATTATGCTTAGTGTTGGGTTTTAATGAGATCTGAAAATGACAGGGCAAAACCATCTTGCTGTAATGACTGATTTAGGATAGGAAATGAAGTGTGACATTTAGCTGTGGATAGGCAGTGTGGAGGGCTTCAGTGAAAMCTCACCACATGAAAAGTTGGTGGTTCTTTCCTAGAACTTGATTTCAGGTTTAGTTTTAGTGAGCTCAGGCAATTTCTTTARGTTGCTTTGGAAAGCATTTCTCACTAGGTCTCTTTTAGAGGGTTTTGAAGGGATAAAAATCATTATAGAGAGCATTACATGGAAAAGCAATTTTCTGAGCAGCACCACTTTTTACCTAACTCAGGGCTACAGCGTAGAAATACATATTTAGTCACCAAAGTAAATTTGAAGGGAAATTCATTCATTGCAAGTGAAGGTGCAGATGCTTTTAGAATGTGACCAAATCTTTGTACGTAAAAGCATCTTCATCCTTGCAGACTTCTGAATATGGATTTCGTATAGAGTAGAAGGGTTGAACACCAGAAGTGCAATAATAATAAAAAAACACAACACCACCCCCACTCTTCACACCCCCCCCTTCCCAGCTGTCTAGCTCACTGAATTTCACACCATGGTTGCAAGGCCAGAATGATTATGAATTAGGGTTAGCAAAAAATCTAGCTATTTGAAAATTTTAYTGCGTTTTACTGTAATGTAAAGGCTAGAATTTCTCCGAAAATCAAATCTGAAAAATGCRCAAGGGCAGAGAGGTCTCACTTTGAAAACCCAGTTCATTGTAACAGAAAATGAGATTTTTAACCTTGTCTTTCARTCAGAACAAATTGTGCCTTGTCCCCTTGCACTTTGCCATTTGAGTTCTCATCTGTTCTGCGTTCCTTCAGACCAAGATCCACATTCCCAGTTGAAAAATTAAAATACCCATTAAAAATCTTGGGTATAATCAACATTTTTTCACTRCTGGTTAATTTTTGATCTTTATTCTCCTTGGGCAAGGCCCCAGGCTGTCATGACCAAGTTCACAGGAGGTGCAGGCTATGGTGAGTGTTTTTTAAAAAATGCTACACTGCAAAGAGGCTCTCTGAGGGAATATCTTTATTGTGGTGAAAGTAATACACCAGTTTTTCACTCTGACTGCAGCTTCAGCATAGCTCACTCTAATTTAGTTAGCCCAAGGCTATAACATACTGCTTTTCAGGATGGTAGAATGGCCATTAATGGGAATTTTGCTGAGAGTGGGTGTGTATGCCTGAAGGAAAGTGTGCATAAAAAATTAAAGCCTCCTGCTTGTGATGTAGTTGGTATGTACTGTTGTCCTTGATCTAACTTAACTGGGTACTACAGGTRAGAGCAGCACAGCAGTTCTCTAAATAAGTCACTTCAGCCTTGAAGTCTGCATTTGATAAGATTTTGTTGGCCTCAGTAGCGTGCAGCTGGTTCCTACAAATGAGTTTTCATCTGTGTACTCAGTGATTTACAGCCCTGCACACAGAGAAGTGTCTGCTTTACAGATGGCAGAAGATACRTGGCTTTCAAATATCCTTACATGCAGGTGGTACTTAATTATGTCTTAAATTAGGTCTTATGTCTTGGTGATAAAGGTGACAGTCCAGTTCCAGGTCCTCARTGTGTGACCCCTCGCTCTGGCCAGTATCACCTTCCTTATATTGGCATCTTTGTTTTCATAGGAAAAGAGAGCAGGTTAAGATGGGATWTTGGGAAGAAATTTTTCCTGTRAGGGTGRTGAAGCTCCAGCACAGGTTACTCAGAGAAGCTGTGGCTGTCCCTGGATCCCTGGAAATGTCCAAGGCCAGGTTGGATGGGGCTTGAAACAACCTGTTCCAGTAAAAGGTGTCCCTGTCCATGGCAGAGTGTCTGAACTAGATAATCTTCAAAGTTCCTTCCAACCCAAGCCATTCTATGATTCAATAATATTTAATAATACTCTTTTTTTCAGACTGTTGCTATTCATGGCAATATCAAGAGGTAAAAATTCTTCTATTGCTGCGGAGGAGTATTTATAGAAATAAGCTCCATCCCAGCTCCCTGCTTGCTGCCATGTTTTAGAGGAGGTGTGAGAGCTGTGAATGCATCCTTCATGGTTTCAGGAAAGCATTGATGTTTCCGTGTGCTGAGCCAGAACACCTCAGTGTATGTTAGGATTTAGTAACATCCCCTAGAGATAAGTCAGAGTTCCCCAAGAAATCCCAGACGGAAACCAAATCCATTGTACAGGCAGGAGAAATGGTGATTGCCRTTGTAGATCTAACAATCTACCTTAATTCTCCTGATTCAAGGGTAGCGAGATGGCTTGGTGGCTTTTCTTCTTCTCACTCCTTTTAGCACAGCATATTCCTGTGGGATTGTAGGACAGGAAAACTGCTGTGTTCCACAAGGCATTTCCACACAGGGTTCTCTCATCCTGCTCTAATTATGCTCAGTGTGGCAGCTACTGCTGTTAAGGACATGCTGCACTCATGGAATAAAAAATGGCTAGAATTTAGCTTTTAATTTATTTGTCCTCCCATTTGGAGAGAACACTTAATGTGATTTTGTGTAATAAAACCGACTATGTGAGCATCCACAGAGGTGATTTTCTAAATTTAAGATTTCCTTTGAATTTATTCTTATCTCGAATAGATTGGATTACTATAGGCTGTGTCAGCGTGAGTCACTTGTAAGTGCCTGTTAATCCAATAAATCTGAGCRGTTTCTTATGGAAATACTATTTTCTGATTTCTATTTATATGATGGTCCTGGCCTTGTTAAATCCGCACTGACTTCACTGGAAATAACTATTTGGAAAAAAAATTATATAATTTCACATGCTAATGGAAATGGAAGTGAAGCAGTAAAATGAAAAATAGCCTCTAGTAATTAATAAATGGTTTAGAAGTTCTCTGTATCACCTTTATTAGGTATTTTGTAGCAATAATACCTGAGACTAAAAAGAATCATCAGAGGGGGTTGTTTTGTTGTGTTTGTTTGTTTTTTTTTTTTCCTCCAGTTAATAATGCCAGTAATTCTACCCTCCATATTGTGTTTTTACATTACCCTGCAAGTTTTTTTCCTTCAGTTGTTGCCACTGCCCTGCTCAAGGGTGTTGGTGTTTGCATCACTTTGGGCATTAATTTCCCACCCATAACATACTCAACTGCTGAAAATTAAACACTTAAATAGAGAAAAGTAGCTGTTCTAAAATAACTTCAGCCTTTTTTCTGTTTTACTTGTGCAGCAACTGGTATTCAGTGGCAGCAGAAGGCAAAAGCTTTTCTATGGTTTGGAATTTTTGCCTGAAAAAAGAAGGAAAAAAATCAGCATCAGAAATGTTTTTTTCAGCCTGAGATCAGTGTGCTTCTGTACCAGAGAAGGGAGGGTCTAAACACTCCTAAAAGCTGGCTGGTAAAATTGGTCTTCTTTTGAGCTAGAAAGTGCAGAGTATAACTATTTGCACTATGCATTGGGAATTTCTAGTGCTGAGGTGGGGGAAAAAAAAAAGCATTTACTGGAAATAGTCTGAGAAAATTCAGTGTCTGTAACACGTGCAACAGCGCTGCTACTGAAAGGCACCACAGTTTTCGTAATCTTAAATTTGCTCAGATGTACCAAGTTTCCAAATATCTTCCTYCTCTCTGTCTCCACCATTGAATTTTTTCGTGCATGGGTTTTAGGGACGGGATGCTGAAAAATCCCTGGATTTTTTGTCGTGTTAAGACAGACTTTTGTGGATGTTCACTGCCTGCCTGATGACACATGGAATGTTTATTGAGYCTGTGCAGTGAAATCCTGCCGAGGGAGCTGCATCCGTAGTGGAGGAGATGAGAAATTTGAATTCCTAACAGTGGAGTTTTGCAGAGCTCAGGACTGTGAGGTGGAGATTTTGGATCTTTTAGTGATCGTAATTTATTGGTAGCTACTCCAGATCCTGATTAATTGGGGTTTCAGCTAATTTTGMCAGCTAAACGTGGTCTAGGGGAAGGTCCTGTTCTAGTGGAAAGTGTCCCTGCTTATGGTTGAGGCAAGAACTAAAGTATCTTGAAGGTCCCTTCCAACCCAATCTATTTTATRATTCTCTGATCTCTCCAGAAGGTACTGAAAGAAATGCAGAGGATACACAGGGACTTGAAGGTTAACAATGTCTAGAACAAAATCACACGAGAAAAGGCAAAACAAAGCTGTGTGTCATGTTGATACATTAAATTTGAGTGGTTTGAAAAGGGGATACAAGGATACAATTTAAAACCAATGTAAAAGCATATTAGAAATAGAGAATGGTTTGGGTTGGARAAGACCTTGAAGACAATCTTGATCCATCCCCCTGCTGTGGGCAGGGACACCTTCCAAGGCTTTGGACACTTCYAGGGATGGGGCAGCCACACCTYCTCTGGGCAACAATTAGAGCTTATATAAAAATCTAAACTACAGAAAGATGGATAACCAGCATTAATAAGGAACACGAAAAAACCKTGTAAATACATTGGAAGTTGGAGGGAGTCAAGGGAGTCAAGTGCAGGTCTCCTTAGCAGAGTGAAGATAATAAATCAGAGATACCACACTGAATACCCTGCTGAGCGTAACTGTGTTTAATCATGGATCATCTGAAGRAACCAAAATCCCTTTGGACTTGCTGTGGGAATAATTTTGGTAATTARCAGGTCTCATTTGGAAACAGTGTATTGTGATTTTTCCCATCTGAGACTGGTGCAGACGCTGGCATTTTACCAGCAAACAGGTGTGGGCAGTGTGTGTGGGCAGGCTGACTGAGAGTCTTGGATGCCAAATTTTTCAAAACACTGATAGTTTAGAAATTAAAAATCTGCACATTTTTTTATAAGGGTGTTTATTGCAGGATTGGACCAATTTAGGTGGGGCCAAATTGCCTTATCTGACCCAAATGGACTGTTTAGGAAAAAGCAGTGTATGGAGAGATGTGGGAKGTAAAGCTGTGGTCTGAAACAAACCTGCTGTTTCCTAGATAAATCTGGTTTCTAAACCCAGTTTTTATTTCATGCAGAAGTTAAAATGACATTTTCTTTTCTAGTGTAAGCACAAACTTGTTTGAAAAAACAGTTCTAAACTAGGAAAGGGAGATCATGGATGTTTTTGGTACGGAGACGTGGAAACATTTTTTAAAATTTGTTTGTGGGCAGCAACGTGGCACAAATTGCCAAGAAGTGGGCTTGAAAGTTCTGTTCCCTTCCAAACACAGACAATAACCATAAACCCCCCAAAAAGGTAATTATTTTATGTGATTTATGACCTTCTTGCACTCCCATAAAGGTACTGAGTGGTGAGAGAGGACTCTCACCCTGGGTACTTCGGCATGTGAATAAGGAAGGCTGAGTTTACCCTGTGGGTGTGCTGGTTTATGTGGAATTTCAGAGTTGTTTGGGTTGAGAAGCCCTTCAATATCATTTAAATCCAACCATCAGCTTACCAGCATCATCATGTTCACCACCAAACCATGTCCTCAGGTGCTACATCTGTATGATTTTTGGACACTTTCAGGGCCGGTGCCTCCACCACTATCTTGGGCAGCCTGTTCCAGTGCTTGACCACCCTTTCCATGAAAAAATTCTCGCTAATACCTAATCTAAACATCCCCTGGCATAACTTGAGGCCATTTCCTACAATGAAAGGTTCAGTTAACAGGACATTTGAACAACAATAGCAACAAAAAATGACACAGTCCGTTCCATAGCCTTTGTGCAAATCTGGTGTTCCCCAAGTGCTGCATACKCAAATGGAATTACGTATTTCCTTGTAAGAGCGGGAGATCCAATTTCTGTGCCGTTTGATGAGATAGGGTTGGTACTTTTTCAACTTTGAGAGCTCTGCAGAGAGGGAAGTGGGGAAGAAAAAACCCAAAAAATAATAGCAGAAGATGTTTTGGCAGTTAAGTACTTCTCTTGTAGAAGAATTGTTTCCAGGACAACGAGGTTGATGGAGTTACAAAGTGAGCGTGTGTTTTCTTTCCTCTTCAACTTGGTAATCAGTGAGGTAGGAAAACTTTGCTTTGTACGTGAGTTGTGTTASATCAGTTATTTTTAGTCTGCACTTGATTGTCCATGTGGCTCTTTTTTGCTATTTAGGAGATACCTGGCATGCAAGAAATCATGTTTKCTTTGTGTTTTTTTTAAGGTCACATGGCGTTCTAGAAAATGACAATGTGGACTATTAACAGCTCTTTCTGGTTTT
Source organism: Malurus melanocephalus (assembly GCF_030028575.1). Classification (NCBI taxonomy): domain Eukaryota; kingdom Metazoa; phylum Chordata; class Aves; order Passeriformes; family Maluridae; genus Malurus; species Malurus melanocephalus. The sequence continues at coordinate 87,319 of NW_026624152.1, forward strand.
TATTTTTTTTTCTTGGTGTGTTCATTTCTGAGAGAGATAAAACAGCTTTATGCTTTAAGTTCCAAGCTCATCTCACTGGTGGGATGTGAGTTTCTTTCACTGTTTGCACAGAATTTTTCCTCTGTTGGTATAATACATTTTTTTTTGTATATACTAATGATATACTGTCATGCAAATGAATTTGGAATAAATTAAAGTATTAATTTTCTCCTAGAGTATATTCAGCTGTAGGATTCCATTGTGAGATCTATTTTCAACTGGAGTTTGGAACTTGGAATAARGCGGCACTGAATTAAATGTAGTTGCCAATTTTAAAGGGGCACAGCTCGCATAGAATCACACCCATCTCCAAAATATGTTGATCTATTTAAAATCTGGAGGAGTATGATGAAATCTGTACTTGTGTGGTTTTCCTTTGTATATTTGATTGTACTCTGWGTTTAATTTTTTTCTTGATTGTTTTTTTTTTCCTGCAAACAACGTTTTGAGAAAGAAATGCCTTTTTTAAAAAACCACAAATATTGGCTGTGCATTTTAGAGGCAGAAATAACAAAAATAGTGTCCAGGTCATTAGTGAAAAACACACTTCATAAAGCTCTATTGTTCTGCTAAATTAAACAACTTGAAGTTTAACTGTACCCCTCATAGAGGAGTTCGATGAGTTCATACCCTCTAATGCGACATGAATTTATTTCATACTGAGATTCTAGAGTTTAGTATTAAGAAAATGCTTCTTGTTGTCTGATGAATTAGTGAGATACTTGGCTTCCTTCTGAATGTGTTGGGGTTCTTCTGGTGCTGAAGGTCGGGTGCCACGTGCTAAGATCTGGGTGATCACTTGTGAAGAATTAAGTTTTATTCTATGATGATGTTTTTTCTGTCCAGTTCCATGATCCTTTATTGATTTGGGAGGATGACATGGTGTGAAAACTGCCATGCTCAGGTGATTTCAGTGATCACTGAACTGTTTCTGTATCCTGGGGCTTTCTAACTTGTTGGAAAGGGAAGGGAAGCAGTTKGACAAATCCACGCTGGCATTTACTTGTTGCTTTGTTATTCCTTCCTGGCTGCAAACCATAGCCAGAGTTAGGATTCTTTCTGACTGATGTCCTCTTTCTTAATTTTTCTTTTTTTTTAAACACTTTCTTTTTTTAAATTTTTTTTTCAAATTACCATATTCAGCAGAACAAGAGCAGCACTGACCTTGAGCAATGAGATGTCTCTTGTGCTTCATTTTGCCAAACGTCTCCAGTTATTTAATTATTCCATTATCTGGAGCATTCCAGTTCGTCATGGAGGTTTGAGCAGTTCTTCCAGGTTGCTGCTTAGCCTAGTAAGGGAATGAGGAATTTTTTTTGCTACTTCTGCTCGAAGTTTACTAATTATGTGGTCAAATAGAGAATGTAGCATCAGTGCATTCTTTTTCAGGACAATACTCTCATAACTCCGTAGATTTTTCTGTTTGGTTTTTGTTTTTGGTTTGTTTTTTTTTGGTTGCTTGCTTTTCTTTTGCTTCAGTTCCCAGGAAGGTATGGATATACTTTCTCTGTTTCTACAGATTTGAATCCAAAGCACAGAGCAGGACCAAGGGCCAAAACTTTCAATATTCAGCTCCCACTGAAGTGTCTTAGGGTGCCTGGAACACAGGGGTACCACGTATGGTACCCAAACCAAGGGCAGGTCATCACCTCTCTGCATTAGGTGCTGGAGACCAACAAGGAACACTCACAGATTGAACAAGACACTGCAAAGCTACCTTTGAATGATTAGATCCTTTAAAAAAATGTTTATTTACTTTCTCTGTGGCTACGAGGAATTTCTTTGGTCAACTCTGCARTAGGTTTTGGAATTTATTTCTAGTTCATCAGGGTTATGCTCAAATCACCAGGCAGTCTCCAAGGTTCATCTTGATAGAGCAGTCTCATGTAACAGGAATACTCTGGCAGTCAAAAGCAGAGAAACAGACAAGAAGGATGGAAATATTTTCCAGTGTTGACTAAAAGCAAGCAGTAATATTGAAGCATTACTTAACAATGTAATGAGAAACGTCAGYTCAAGCAGATACTGTTTTTTCCCTTAACAGAATTTGTTTTCTTTGTTGTGTTGCAGAAAAAGAAATGGTGGCTGAGTTGCACAAGTGAACCAGGATGACGCAAAATGTAAGTCAAAGAGGAATGCTCATTTTCCTATTTCATTAGACTATTGGTCAGCTGTTCTGTAAGACATCCATTTAATTAAAAAGGCTGTTAGTTTTCCTTGTTTCCTTCACTGTGAGTGCCGTCTGTAGAATTGTCTGAGTTCCCTGTTTTGGAGCCACGTGGCTTAAYGTGAATGGCACGAGGTGGTTCTTTCCTCTCTCTTCATCATCACTGGGTTTAGGCACAAAGGAGTTCAGGGTCTTATTTTCTACTGTTGTAGCTGTGGTTGTCCAGGGATGAGGAGAGGAGATATTTGAACGGCTGGAAAGGGATTTTGAACTCCAAAACTTGTGTCAATTTTCTATTTCTTTGTTAGTATTCTCTGTAACATCAATTGGTGTAAGAAAAGCTTGGACYTCAYGTTRGGGCTGCTGTATTTTAGCTGARTATTTYRGAATATATTGATTATTTTGGAATATAKTGAGTAAGTGTTTATGGTTTGAKGGGGCTTGGAGCAACCTGGTCTAGTAGAAGGTTTAGCAYAGGAGTTTTTCCATTTTGTTCAAGAGAGAGCAGCATGTTTTTCAGTGGTATTTTGCATAGCAAGCCTTACAGACCATCTTTCTGATTCACTTGTAGTAGCCAGTGGCAAATTTTGAAGAGAGATGCTTTCAGCTCTCTTGAGCAGAGCATGTTCTATGTGGTAACAACATCTACATTGCAACTGTAATAACAAAACCTAAGGTGATTCTGAATCTGCTTTCACAACAGCTAAAAAGTGGTCTCATTTTAAGATAATGTGAATTTTTCTGTGTATTGTTGAGTCAACTCTAAATTATCTATAACTCTGCAAAATGTGTCTCAGCTTGTTTACTAAGCGAGAAGTATATTTTTAATGCATAAGTTTTGAAATTATTGGTAACTCCAGTTTTTCCAGCACTGTTTGTGGGGCGTTTTAGGTATAATTTTTATTTTAACTTACATGAATGCCATTTGAATTTCTACCTGTGACTCTCATTTTTAATTTTTTCTGTCAGAAAAGTTTTGAATAATTCTGCAGAGTTGCTTTTTATAGGCCCTCAATATTTAAAAAAGAAAAAAAAAAGTAGAACATGTGTCAGGCATCTGCAATTCCTTCAGCATCATGTTTTCCACAATGATTTAATAGCTATTGAGTCTCCTCAAATATCTTTGTCTCCAAGACCTATTTTATGGTAATAAATTATCTTGGCTGTAAAATTCTTGAAATGATTCAGTAGGGCAATSGTTTCCTTTGCACATTCCTTGAGAGATCATTGATAGAAATGGAAAAGTCCTTACCGGGTCGGCTTTTTTCCTGCAATACATGTGGTCAGTGCTGGAAGGGATAATGAAGTCACCAATTTTTTTTTTGGTGAACTGCAGTTCTCCAGTGCTCCCTGTTTGTCTCTTACTGATTTACAGTAAGTTTTCTGTTAGAGTACTAAATTACACTGAGAAACATCAAGCCAGATACAGAATAAAGGATTTGTCATGGTGTGATGCAACTTTTCATTTTAAAAATGGTGTGTCTCAAAAAGCATACAAAACTACCAATGAAATTACCAAAGTCTTCCTTAATTTCCTCATCAATTTGCACATGAGAGAGTTCCTTCAAATCCAAGCCTTTCTATGGTACTGGAATATCCTTTAGGCTCTTTTGTGCTGAGGGACACAGTAAGTTCTGGGGTTAGTTCTTTCATGGGCATTTCCTTAAAATAATCAGGCTTTGTGATCTGGGATTCTTGATGCTGTTTCCTACCTCAGAACAGGAAGTAAAGCTTTGCAGTTACCCCAAGGTTTGGAGCAGATTAATGTATTAAATTACAATAAATCTATTATATTTGTTTTGGAAACAAGAACTTTGTATTCCTACAGCCTCACAAGTCAAACTGAAATATTTCCATTTTAACTGTGCATTTTAACCAGGTGCTTTCAGTGCAAGACATAAATTTTTTTTTTTCAATGAAGTCCTTTGAAATGATCCAAAATAACTTTTGTTTCAGTCACAACAGAGAACAACCTCTGCACTTAAAGRTGGATTTCAAAATTCCGTCTGTCCTGTAGGATCTTGGCAAGAATACATTGGGTTATGTCAGTGTAATCAATCCAGTTCATGTCTTACAGAAAAAAAACAGCTGTACCATGTACACAGACATACTTAGGGTAGGTAGAAGTATTTTCTGTCATAAATGTTTAAATGGTTGATTRGTTGTGTGAGGCTGGTCTTAAAAAGGGACCTGGTGATAAGGAGCTCTTCACTGGCAGAGGAAGAGTTCCTGCTAACTCATGTGCCTTCCACAAAGTGGCTTTTGTCACTTGTACCTGTGAAGTGAGGGCACCAGGGCTGCTTCAAATCTCAGATATTAATAAATATTAATATTTTTACTCTTYAGCAGTAAAAGCCCAATATCTGACCTGAGAAGGAGCTTGCTCCTGGCTCATCTTTGAGCAAGTAGGTGTCTTGGAACATATTGCCCTTCACTCTGAATGACAGGGAGGGTTTGAAGAGAAAATTACAGCAAGGATAAAGCCATTTTCCTCTTYAGGTGTCCCTTTTGTACTGAGAAGGCCTGGGTGGCATGAAAGGAGACAAACCCTGAAGTGGTCAGTGTTATTGTAAGTGTGGGGAGTAGCCACTCACMCAGGCAGTGGACACTCAAAGAGAAACTCTCCTTTTGACAGTGCTGTCCTCTAGATGACTTAGAAATATAAAAACACGACTYGGTTTAAAAAGAGGGCTTTTAATTTGTGTCAGATGTGAAAGTACCTGCAAGTTTAATGTGTGCTCTGCAAAAAGTGAGGAGCTTGCTGAGATGAGTTCTTAGATTTCCTTTTTGTCTCTGTGATGAGGTGGCTTTGCAAAGAAAATTGTGGCACCACCATGAGCACTGAGAACCTTTTCCCTGTCTTTTGTAGGAGCAATCCTTGTGCCACATGAGCTGTGTGCTGGAATGATCTGTGTTACTGCATTTCATGGGGCTAAAGGATGGTTTCTCAGTGTTTTGAGTAATTGCCTCATTGCCTACAGTGAAGTGGATCTGCATCTGAGCAGATAATACATAAAATGCATTATRCATTGTATTAATGCAGGAAATAATGACGTCATAAATACATATTTTTGGTAACATCTTAGAAATTTTAATTGTCATAATTTCCAAGCAATGTTTTGTCTCATCATAAGATGAAGGAGTGCTAGTTCAAATCTCTCTTAACTGTGCCCATATGAAAAAGCATTTGCCTTTAGATAAAAATTTAGGACTGTGGGGTTTTTTCCTATTTTCTTGGTTTGGAAATGCTAAATCCTTTTATATTGTATATGTACAGAGGAGGAGGTAATGGGCGAGGTACCACATCAGGAGAAAAATATTTACACAGCCCAGACTTAACACTTAAATCTGTGTGGAAAACCTTGCTGGAGTGCAAAATGGATTTAGGTTTTTAAAATGAAAGAATGGTAGGACACAGAGATGGAGCCTGGAGTTTTGTGTGTTGTTTTTGCTTCTCATCTGTTGCATAAGCTTGGACAAGCTGCTTTGCATTTTCCTGCTTCATTTCTCCTGTCAGAGATCTGTGTGTTTYACTTGCTGTTGGTAAAGGACTTCAAAATCTTGAATTAGTATTATCATGGACTTCTCTAGGCTTACTTAAAATCCTTTTCCTCCTCACTCATGCCTTCCTAAAGACAAGAATAAATACAAATTTCTTTTTTTTTTTCCAAATGCTGTGGATTGACTGATATTCTACAGCTGCTCAAGGCAGGATTTAACTGCTCCTTTCTGTTGTCCGAGCATCCACTGAGCAGCTCCAAATCACGAGTCCTGTTGGGTGTATTGTGTCTCTAATTCTCTCGGGTATGTGGTCTGCCAAGAGGTGTTTTCTTCTTCATTGTAATCAGCAGTCTGGAGTTTCCAAACCTCCTGGTGTATCAGACCTTCACAGGCTGATCTTGCAGAGAAACCATCCAGAGCCTGGAGCATCGTGGGTGGGTGGCTGATCTGGGTGATGCTGGAAGCTCAGTTTGTATCCCCTAAAAGCACTGCCAGGGTATCCATGTTCTCTGCAGCATCCTTGGGTGTGTGGCACACCACTTCAACCCCTGAACACCTCCTGRCCCTTGGAAGTGCAGGACTGATRTTYCTGTGCCAAACAGGCACAGYGGGTGTGAACCTCAGTGCAGGGAGACCTCCCTGTCCTCAGGTGCTGCTGCTGCTGCYGCAAATCCATTAAAGTGAATCCAAGCAGGAATTAGAGGGTGGATGCAGTGGTTAACCAGAAAAAYGCATTGATCCTGCTCAGTCAAGCTTTGCAGAAATTTAGTTTATAGAATTAAATCACTGCTGTTAGAAGAAACCCCTCTCCAGTGAAACATCCGTGCTCAGAAGCAGCTGCCACACTGCTGGGCAGCTTTGCATTCTCCATTAAAACATTACCAGCATCCTGGCAAGGATCCCACGTGTGGAGCCGAGGAAGTGGATGGTATAAATGCAGAATTCTTTGGGCTTTTTGTTCTGCATCGATCCGTCAGCCTTGCTGCGACTGTGCTGTGACAGRGCATCTGCATTCGGCGTCTGGAGACACGGAGAGTGAACTCCTGAAGGATGGCTGCTCATCCCTGTGCTTCCGTTCAGGGGTGTGAAAAGCCCTGCAGGCTGTACACAAGCGAGCTGTAATTTATTTTAATTAAATACAATAGCTGCATGCACGCTGCAGAAGGGATAAGACAGGGATTCCCCACCTCTGATTTATCATCTTGCTGTTTGGATTTCTTTGCCATTGTCTTCCCACTCRCAGATTTATGCAGGGATGTCTCATCCTCTCCCTCCTGTGCTGTGAGCAATGGCATCTGTCTTTCAAAATACACGAATCTTCCTTCAATTTTTCTGTTGTTGAGAAGCCATTCTTGCTGTGTATAGCAGAGCTGTCCCTGCCTTCCTGACATACACACACCTGTGCAACATTTCATTTTCATCAGAGCTACAGGAAACAAAATCCCCATCTCTTGGAAGCCTTCTCATCACTGATTTTTATTTTTTGAATTAGGGAGCTGGGAGTACCCACCCTGGGGCTGGCAGGCAGCCTGGCAGGAAGCTGGACAGACTGGCCTGCCGGCCAATCTTGTTGCCTTTTATAGAGCTTTTTTGGTGAAATCAGCACATTTCCACGCAATCAGTGCTTTGCAGTGCAAAATTGTTGAGTTTGGGAGGGTTTTGGGCGGCTCTGGTTTTAGACTGCATCTTGTGACTTTGGCAAATGGTTGACTAATTTTAATAATTACTAGAGATGATTTTGTGAGAAGAGAGGAGGTGTTTCTGTGGAAGAAAATCCTCTCGGAAGGATGTTCTTTAGCTGGTGTGAGGGATTGCCTGATGCATAACACTGTTTAGGCAGGTGAGTTGGCTGGCAGCGACCTTATATTCCCCTTCCACAACTCTTGCATAACAGCTCTTTCTGACCAAATTGCTGCCCACTGTTTTTTCTTAGAATGGCTTACCTGCATGAAATCCAAGCCATGAAGGACCTGGATCTCCTTCCCATGTCTTTTGGTCGGGCAGAGTAACAGTGGTCATTGGGAAAGCAGAGCCTGGGAGGAGCAGCAGAAGCCTTTGGGTCTGGAGGACAGCATGTGGGTGTGCTTCATCTGCCTGGTGCTCCATCAGAKTTCATGGGACTGGCCTTTGGGTCAGTGAAATGCTTGGAGGAAGCCAAYTTGCATTCCCAAAATTGAATGTTCAGTGATGTTGGCATTTTCTGGATGTTTTCAACATTTTGTTGTAAAACCCCTCAAACCCACTGGCACAGCAGAACCATCYGTCCACCACTTGAGACAGATCARGCTGATCTTGAGTGAATTTTCTCTCATAGTTCTGGTCAATAAATGAATCTGCCTCCTTGGAAGGTTCTGTAGATTTTGAAGCATTTTGAGGCTCTGAGTTTACAACCAATYASAAATTAGCAGTTCCTTGAAAATAATGTCAAGTACAATCTGACTTTTTTTTTGCGTAAGTTATTTCAGAGGAAACATGAATGTGACCTGGATTCTCAGAAGCAGCTCCTGTTTGGCCTTTRAGTATTCCTTAGAATGGATCTGATGTTTRCACAGACATTAATAATCCTCTGTACAATTTTATAGAGCCCCTCTCAGATGAAGTGCCATCCACCAGGGAAGGWTATATTTGAAAGTGCAAAAAGACTTCATATGTTTGGGTTTTTTTGTTGGGTGTTGGCGCTCCAGTATTTGCGCAGTCGCTGTGTGAAAGCTGAGTATTTAACTCCCATTGGAGGAGAACTCGGATAATAACCCAGACACCAGTAAAAAAATAAACAGGAAAGCTCTCCTATTGTGTAATTAGTTTGAATAGGTTTACTTATTCTTGTGTACATGGAGTGTAACTTCACGGGATCCCATCCAGATACACAATAGATAAGTAGTTTCTCAGAAATCAAAGGAGGTTTAATCTTATAAAATTTTCATAATAGGGAAGTTTGGCCTTTGTATCCAGAGGCTAAGCTGGTTAAGCAAACATCTGCTGTTGACTTGATTTCTTAGTCTGGCTTTGGGTGTGAAACTAATCTCTACCAAAATGAAACATGCTKCTTCTTAAAAAAATATATTTAGCGTCTTCCTCAAAAAAGTGTGAGTGCCATGAGCTCCTGCCTTAGCAAAAGGTAATTCTTTTARCATCCTTTGTGCTTTCTGTTTTCTCCCTGTGCTCTGCTCCAGTGCTCATGGTGCACAGGGAAACTGAGGTCTCATAATGGGGCTGTTGTTAAATGAAACTACRCTGAGATTCAGGAGTTCAGAGCTTGCAGGAGTCAACTCTGCAAACTGTTTTTTTCCATACCCAAGAAGTGTGAGTCAGATTTTGCTAAATGAGTCAAACCTGTCCTCGGATTCATTTGAAGACACTCTTAATGGCTGTATAAATTAGACCAGGATTGTTTCTGTGCACAGAAATGGCTTCTGRAGCTCATTCAGTTTGCAACGTCCCTGTGAGTGCCCCTGGGGACAGGGTGGACAGAGATGATGGGGCAGTGTGGAAGCTCAGATTTACCCAGGAAAGGCAGGGAATCCTCCTGCAGTGTGGAGGTGGAACGGGTTCCCTTCAGTTCACTGCTCCCGTGGGAGTCACCCAGAGCCTGGGGGGTGGCTGATGTGACTGTGCTCATCCTGGGTGATGCTGCTCAGCTGTGCCTTCCTCCTGACAGCCCCAGGGACACGAGGATGAGCTTTGTCCCTAAGATTGAAAAGAGCAAAACCCTGCTCTGCTCATCCCTTGAGGCCACGTCGAGCTTCCAGACACCACTCTCACACCAGGAGCAATATTCTCCTAATGCCTTCCTGGAAATGAATCCCATTCCCCATGCTTTGCATTCYTCATGCCAACATTCCTGTGCATCCAGCTGTCCTCCCAGGTCAAGTGTCTGGAGCTGCCACCCTTCACCAGGATGTGACTCCCGCGTGGTTTGCTGGCTGTGTCATGCAGGAACACTCCCTTTCCTCTGAAGGAACTACATGGCCATTAAACCTCGAGGCACAGGCAGCTTCCAACTCTCAGTTTCTCCTCTGTTCCTGTGTTTAACCCTGAGAAATCTCTCTTTGGATTGTGACTTTTTGACCAGGAAATGAATTTGATGGCTCCGTTTTCAGGCGTCGCTCTTTGACCGGCCGCAGTCAACATCCTAATATTGTGCTCAGAAAAGTGACTAATCCCTCCTGTGTTGAATGAATTGGTAGACAGGCATGCATTTATTTTCCCTATTCCTGTGTGTAATCAACCTAGAAGGAATTTTTTAAATTTTTATGCAGTTTTTTGGTGGGGACCCAGAGGAAATGAGTGATGGAATTCGAATGCAGCAGTTGAAAGATTTCTGCCATTACTTACTTGTGGGACAAAGACGGGTTGGCAGCAAGATRTGTGATATGCACAATCCCATGTAGGTCCCTGGCTGGTTTTAATTCTTACTGTAACTCAAACCAGCTCTGAGTTGTCTTCACTCTCAATGAAGAACGTCATGTTTTTGAAATTTACTGGGTTTAGATCATTCAGATCTTCATTATCTTCTCTAAAAGGTTTTGATTTATAAGATGATGATTGTAGAAGGGTGGAATTCAGGATTCCAGCAACAATCCTATCACTTTTTTTTTTTCTCTAGTTTCATTCTGGCAAAGTTTCATGAAACACACAGTAAAAGGTGTTCTATACTCTTTTTACTCCTTTTCTGTCTAGTTCCTCACTTGTTCCATCTCTGAGAGTATGTAACTCCATTACCCTCCTTCATCTCCGGTCTGCCAGTAATTTCTGAGTTAATTAGCAAGAAGCTGAGAGCAACAGGTTTGAGTTTTTTTCATGCTAAGATTTCTTTTAGGGAAACTATGTTCCAGTTGAAGAAAGTATCTTTTGCCTGAGGGAATTCAAAAGTCTGCTCCGCTGTCATGCTGACCTGCAAAGCTGTTTCTCTCTCTGATGTTCATGTAAATTTTTATTTCTAAGGAATTAACAAGATTCACCATCAGCAGTTGCTTCTCTGACAGCTGCTCAAGAATGTAGTTTGAAGTAAGCCTGTAATTTTTTGGCACCTGTAGCTGAGTAAGATAAACCCAATCCTGGTCCACATTAGTAATCCAGACACTGTTGTACAGGTGCAGAGTCTCCCAGAAGGTGTTTTTTGTACATGAATGTGGCATCCTATTCACTGCAGGTGGTTAGGGGTGCTGGAGTGACTCCASAGAAGACAGGTTTATAATCAACAYTCACTTTCATTCAGGATTTTTCAAACAGCCATTTTCTGGACAGTCTGATAAATACTTACTTGTAAAAAAAAATAAATCTTTCTWTCTTGTTTGGAATCTTTCTTGGGGTTGCTGCCCCACGTGCTGGAGATAGATCTGGCTCTTCTGATGTACAGGAAAATACCTGAGGATYTGGTGTTTAAAGACTAAAGAAAAAACACTTCAGGGAGTGCCAGTTGTGTTTTCAACCACATGCATTATTGCTCAGCTCTTTACATGAAACGTGTCCTGTGTTCTCTTCAGACAGCACAGAGAAGCCAGTTTTCATGGAATCTGGGTGTCATTTTTAAACACAGCAATAAAATTGCATTGTACTGCAACACTGGACAGTATCACAAATGCCATGGATGAAATCCACCCAGTTGATTCGTGTCTTGTTGCTACAGTGTGTGAAATAGAATTGAGGTTTCTGACCCCTAAGAAAATTAATTGCCATTATGGTTTTGTTGTCTGCAYACGTAAAGTCTGTGTTTCACCCAGTGTTTGTCAAAAGGGAGTAGAGTTCTTCCGAATTTAAAAGAGGGCATCACATTAAAATTGAGCTCATACCACAGAACCTTTTTTCTCTCTCCTCTTTTCCATTTTTGGGTCAGATGATTCAGGTTTTCCTCAGTGCTTTTAACCTTTTGCCATCTGAGTGAGCWGCTCAGGGGACAGCAGAGCTGTGAGGCCATCGGTGAAAAAAAATGCCTCTGCTGGGAGAGCTCTGTTTCAGTGTCTCACAATGTTTGCTTTTAGTTCTTAGCCCTTTGTTACTCTGCATTTTTCCTCAGCACTCAGGTGGCATGCTGGTAAACATTCCTCTTCACTTTCTCTTTCACCTCTTAACACTTTCCCCTTCTAGTGTAGAAATCCATGTGTGAGAKAGAGGGAATAAAAAGAGTTTGTAGCTTGTAAAATTTACCAGCTTTTTATGGAAATGTAGATTTAATTGCTGGCAACAGAGCAAAAAAMCAGATTGTTACTGTTTCTTATTGTCATTTGAAAAAAAAAAAAAATTCATGCCTTGCTGGATGTTACATCATAAAATCATCCTCTTATTTTGTTCCCCAAATAGTAAAGTGAGTGAACGCTTTAACTTCCTKTATGAAATGCAAGAGAGAATTTCCAGTGCGCTTGAGGGCTGTCCTGCCTTTTAATATTTCTAAATAGATTTTAAAACWTTCATAGGGGTGTGCAAGTGTACAAGAATGTGGAGCTCAGCAGTGAGCAGCTGGATTATTTGGAGGCAGAGTGATTGAGGTGGCAGAAATATATTCGAAAACACCCTCCAAATAGTTCATGTGGTTCTTGTGTTGTACAGAAATTCTTCACTGAGCAGACCTGTAACAATGATTGTGTTTGAAAAGCAGAGGCTAAATTCTGATTTTGAAATGGCTTTATGCCCTCATAGAGACCAAATATTTTATCTTGTTTTGAACAGCATAAATCTGTCAGAGGCAAGGGAGTTAGAACAGACCCACGTTGCTGTAAGTGAAAGCTGAATTTGGTCCTTCTTGTTCTGTGCTTTTTAGTCATGTGATAATCWTTCCATAAATCATGGACTTGAAAGGTTTTCTTACTTCCTGCTTTTACCAATCAGATCATGTAAAAAAAAATGCAGATGAGCCTAGCTTCTGGTTTATTAAGCATGAGCAGAGCACCCCCTCTAAATCCCCTTTGGTCACACCAGCCCTGTTTTCTCCCCATTTCAAAAGAAGACAAGCAAGAATGACAAACTTTGACTAATAAAGCGGAGTTTTTTGGTCCCCTCCCTTTCTTATTCTGACCTGTACTTTGCTTTCGTTATAAAGCGAACGTAGGAATTACCCTGTGGGAGTGGTGAAACTGCAGCAGAGAAACAAAAACTATTTGGATTCATCCGAAAGCTGTTCATTCGCTTGCTCCTCTTTTTATTAACGGCTCRAAGCGTGCAGCCTGTCTTGTTCTGGCTACGTGTCTGTCAGCAAGAGCAGAGGTAATTCTTCGTGTGTCTCTTTCCTTTTAATAGTGCTTTAATTTTGCCAGGAAATTCATTTATATCTTTATGATTATATGTTATTTTAGCTACTTCAAATATGTGCATACAGCTGCCTGATGGGCAGCTGTGTCAAGCTGAGCGAGCTCCTTTTCCAGTAACTTTTATTTCTTTTTAGGAATAGAGAAATGGGGGGATTAGGTTCAGATCCATGTTTTACAGGTGGAAATCGCAACTCTTTTCACTGGAGGTTGCAGAGCAGCTTCCAGCAGAYACCAGCAGCCAAAATTTAGTCTATAATGGGTTTTTGTTCTAATCGTCCATGTCTACCACAATGAACGTCTCTGTGTGCTGTTGGCTTTGCTAACACTGTAATGTTAAGGGAAAATACATTACTGTAAACTGATGAGCAAGTTCTTCTTGCTGTAGCTCTGGCAGAGTGGGTTATTTTTAGAAAGTTGTTTCAGAAGCKTTGAACTTCCTGATACTTTTTTGTTAATTTGCTTTGAACTGAAAACGCGGGACTGGCAGCGTTTGAATTCTGAGAGGATTGCTCTCCCAAGGCAGGGAAAGTGTTCTTGGTCCTTGGCTGTGAGTGCAGGTTGTTAGAGTTATGAGACCAGAGGTATGTTAACGACCAAAGAAAAGTTTGGTTTGGCTGGTGGCTGAAGCAGCACTGGCAAAAATCCTCTTAAATATCGCCRGGTAATTTCGTGCTCCTTAACGCCTTTGTGAGGTTTTTGTATGGGGGAAGGAAGGAAGGACAAACGGAAATCCTTTAGATTTTGCTAATACTACCTTAGATAGTCACTTCTGGAACTATTCCAGAAATCTTACTGGGTGTATTTCTGTGTTCTTCACATGGAACATTTCCCGGAGCGTTAATCCTGGAAAGTCTTAGGGCTTCTTGCTTGTGTAKCACCAACAAATGTGGTRACTCTGTSAGTGTGTGTGTGCAAGGGGAAGTGGTGGCTGTATGGGAAAGGACAAGGTGACAAGTTCAAAGAARGAAGGATCCTCTGGTTATGTGCCCTGGTTTTAAAAAAAATATTGCAAAGTGCTTAATGATACGTGTAAATGTGGCTTCTGATGTTTSCATTAATTGCATTAATGGTTTATCKCTGTAAGTTTGTCTCTGAAAATGTRTATTTTCTGAAGTGCCTGGTGAAATTTGTGGTCATTGGTCCCAAGGACTTGGAAGAACAGCAGTCAGCTGTATTGAGCAGGGAAAATGTACATCAGAACCCTTAAGGTGAAGGTTAAAATTAGAGTTCTCTGCCTGTGGTCTTGGACATGTGATTGCATTCTTCTGTGTTGAAGTTTCCTATCTGGAAAATGAGGATTAATAATACCTACTGGTAGATGTGGTGCTTAGGGACATGGTTTAGTGGCAGACCTGGCAGTGCTGGGTTAATGGTTGTTGACTCAATGATCTTAGARAGCTTTTYCAACCTTAGTGATTCTACTTTTATTTCCTTACGTGAAGGAAACGGAATTAATTCATTACTGTTGTTGTCTCAATATAATCCGTAAGAATTAAGAACTGCTACAGTCAGGAATTCTTCCAAGTGACTGTAAAGGTTTGACAAACAAGACATGATAAGTTACAATTAATGGTTAAACTCTTTTCCTATAGCAGCTCATGCCAGTACTCTGATTGCTTCTGTTGAGTTGCAAGCTGATTAGAGCCTAAAATTAGGTTTGTTGAAGAGCAAGAAGAGTTTACATGAAGGGTAGTCATTACCATCAGCTAAATAAGATTTTATTTAAATTAAAATTGTTCAGTAATACATAGCAGGSGAGTGGAACTAGATGATTTTGAAGTCTCTTCCAACCTGACAACTTCAGTGACCAACTCAAGATGATAAAACTATCAYGGATGGATTTACTGTCGTGGCAGTTGTGTTCAGTGATTTACTGCATGTAGTTCTATAAAAATTCATTTTTATGTATATTTTTTCATAACTCAGCTATTCAGAATTTGGATTTCAGCCTCTGTGCTCAAAAGTTGTGAGCATTGTGAACTAGATGTAAGAAGCTAAGTAGAAATGCAGTGTACAGTAGGTAAGCAAGGTTATACAAGGTGTTTCTTCTTGTTCTATTTCAGATGGGGTTTAAAGTGGTAAATCAGTGAATTGTTTTTAAAGTATTTGTACTTTTGCCATCAATTTCCAAGTTGTTACGGGAGGAAAGGTTATCCTCATTTATGCTGAAAAGGTGAACATGAGAGTTTTCCACTTCAATCTCACTCCCTGGCTTGCTGGGTTATGCCTGGGACAGGCTTGGTATACCTGCTGTCAGGAAAACAAGGGTAATATAAGGAGTTGTTCACAGGTTCAAAAATTCTTCTTCAGTGATTCTAAACCCCTGTGAAAACAAGAGGTGGAAACTTCCGTAATAATTTGTGCCAGTGTTTTTAGAACCAAAACTCTGTGATGTATTTGCACCTACATGGCAACTGAAGAACCTGCCTCTTTTTTGTCCTTTCTTTCAACCCTCTGCTTAACCACAGCACACATCAAAGTGTTACCCAAAAAACTGAGCATAGGAATTAGTATTTGAAGAGCATTATCCATAGATGACTTCATGTTTGTTCCAGTCTTCCTTATTTTGAGGTTCTGAAACGCTTTCGTAACTTTTTCCATTCACATCCCTGTCTTGAATTGAAGCCATGTTGAAAAAGAAAAGGATTTTGCATTCTCTAGTGAAAACTTCCAAAATTTACCTYCAGCCTCAACAACACTTTACTGCTACAGCCCTTTTTTTTCCTAATCTGCRGAACAGAACAGATGAAAATAAATAGAAGCTGGCATGTTTCTTCTTGTGCAGTTTTATTGGTGTGCTTGTTTGTTCATTTGTCTGTTCACTTGTAGAATTCCATGATCTTACAAAGTGGTTTGCGGTTTGGTCTGAATTGGTGAGACTTTCCTATTTTTCACATTTCATCCATTTCTGACATTTTCATGCAACAGAAACAATGCAGCAGAGGAGCCACAGTTCTTTTGAAAATAGCCATTAGATATATTGGTGCCCTGTGTCATTGCTTTGAGAAGATTGTAAAGAGTGTCTTGATGRATTTTTGAACATATTTTAATGAAGCATTTCAGAGGCCCATTCRTTTGTGTYTCYRTGCCCAGTTGTCCAGAGCWTGCTAACAAACARGGTGACAGACATAYCCCAAAATGAGGATTTTATACACAATTCTGATAAGGATGGCTGCAGCTTTTGCTGGTTTTTATGAGGAGTGTCTGGGTTGCTGCTTTCAATGGTTTACCCCTTAACCTGCAGTCACCATCCTGTTGTTTTCATGCTTTGTATTAAAATGGAGGTGAATTTGGTTGCGTCCTAAGTGTGGGATTGAGCAGCAGCACGTGAGCAGGGTTTGATCAGACCTGTGTGACTGCTGGAACATGGATTTGAGCGTGGTGGCTCAGCTACAGCTCTATTTTCTTTTAAAAGGAGCACTGTGTGCTGTACACGCTGTAACAACAATAACATGCTGAAGCAAGAGGTCACATCGATCCACGCTGGAGTTCACTGGTCCTCAGACTTCRGCTGAGGTCAGTAATGAACTGAAACAACCTTCCCAGCATTTGCTTTTCCTAGTAGTGGTGCCAGTGGAGATGCTGGGAACGGCCTCCTGGAGTTTTCAGGGAAACTCATTGTTCACATAAACCCTGAGAAGGAATTTCCCTTCCTTCTTGGCCTGCTAGGTATGCAGTGAACCATACAGTTTGCTTTAGCTACATACCATCTACATTTTATTTTTGTTTTGTTTACTGACTTTCCACCCTCCAGAGGATCCAGTGTGTTGTTCTATTGTCCACCTTTGTCAACAACCTGGGATTTGCTGCTTGTATCACGCAAATTATTGCTCATGGAAAAAATRGAAATCARTRTGAATTTCAGCTGTATTGTGTCTTCAGGAGAATGGGCACGAGTGCTTTGGTTGTTTTGGGGCTGCAGTTCACTTGGGGCACATGGGGTCACAGGATTTGTGGCACTGCAGTGGCCAAACACCAGAGCAGCCTTGTTGACTCTGGACTCTGGTGGTGGAGGCTTTGTGCAAAGACATGAATTGCTGTGTACAAACCTTCGAGGCTCAAGTTCTCTGGGATCCAGGCTGGATCTGTGCCTCTCAGAAATGCCATGGCCAAGGCTATAAAACCACCCAAAGATGCCAGGAGCTGGCTTTGCAAAGAATGGTATTGTTATTGATGGTTTTTCATTAACCAGGTAACTCCAGTTTCCTGTTATCAGACATATTTGAGAGTTGACTGTGCTGTATTGTATCAGAGTTCCTTTCTCCTGCTTCATGGTCCAGAAGTTCRGCTTTTCTTTTGAGATAGCATTGAGCTGTTTATTCAGTATCCCCTGTGATCCAAATGTGGCCAGATTGTTCTGAGACACAAATCTTCAGTATTATTGTGGTCAAGGTATGGGCTTCTTCAAAGCTGGGTGAGATTGAACAAGTGGTTAATGTTCAGTGAGAAAAATCCCTTTTTCTATGCAGAACTTGCACCCAAAAGCAATGTGATGAGAGGCCTGGATGCCTACATTTAGTAAAACAGCTTCCTACTAAGAGTTCTTGCTGTTAAATAAATCACAACATGCTATTTCACTGGGTGACTTGTGGAAAATTAAGTAGAAGTTTTATAATTGGAGCCTCTGCAAATGCTAAAAAGCACATCACAATAAAATCGTTAAAGTCTCCTTGCATAAATTGTTTATATGCTGCTAATCCTTTTTTACGATGAAAAGAGCATTCAGGGGGTTTTTAGTATGGGAAATTTGTGTAATCTTGTAGTTACTTAKGCATTTGACTTCCATGGTTTGGCTGACAACACTGTTGACGGCTTTTAAATCTGAAGCTCCTACCTGTGCCCAGTTGGAAGTTTCTCATGTGGAATACTTCCCAAATCTCCCATCACAGCCACAGAATAATCTGAATTACACTGACTCTGCAAAGGAAAGAGATTACCCAAAATGCATTTTGTTGTCAGTCTTTGCAGAGTGAAATTTCATCCTTCTTGCAAAGCGCAGTACCTTTGTCCCCAAAATTCTGCTAATGATCCTTTCCTTTTCACTTGCACACCAAGTCCTAAATCTTCATTTTTGAATGCTTGCATGTTGAAACCTGGGAGAGACCTTCTGTAACCTTAACCTTTACTTGCCATGGAGAGCAGCCAGCACATACCAAAGCACTGGTGGAGAGCTGAGGATACGATGGCCAACGCGTGCTCGCTGTACTGGGAGTAAAATCCCAGGGCTCAGCTGGAAAAATTTAACCCAAGAGCTCCAGATCCTCGTCGTTTCTTGTGGAGGAAGATGCAAAAGTGRTCTGATTCTAAAAGGATGGAGTTTTCAAGGTTTTAGAAGACATGAAGCAGATTCTGGAGCATGTTCTGATTCTCTGAGCAGTTTGCATGTGCAGTGCTGTGATCTTTAATGTGTTATGTGTCCATGTGTGGGCTGGGGGAGGCTCAAGGAGAGGCTGAGCTGAAGTTGGGTGAAAACAGAATTGGGGATGACCCAAAATCTGAGGGCTGACCCAAAATCTGCACTCAAACTCTTGGAAATAGGAGGACGTACTGGGAGCAGTGCCGTTGAGTGGAAGTACACGGTCACATTTTCCCTCAAACTCTCAAATATGGCTAGCAAATAAAAAACGTTTTGTTTTGGTGACCTTTCTTCAGTAGTACTTGTCTGGTTGCTCCATATCCTTGCTCTTTCCAAAGAGGAACTCACAGGGAAGTAAATAAGGTATCACTGACTGTGCCAGAGTGAATTTGCTTATAGACACTGTTATGAAATGGTGCAAGTCGGGTGTAGGGAATTTTCGGATCCCAAGGTGAAAATAATTTCGGAGAAGTATGGACAAGTTTGAAGCATCACCAGTAGAAGCGAAAGTTGGTAGGTCCTTTTATTTTGCTGCCACCCAATTCCCTGCCTTTTGGCAGCAGAGAAGGGTTTTATTTTGTTTTGKTTTTTTTCCTCCATGAGATTCAAAAACATGAACAAGCCTGCATGGATTTTTATAACATGATACTCACATCATGGGATGGCAGAATAATKCAAGTTGGAAGGGACTTCATGAGGTCTCCAGTCCAACCTCCTACWTAGAGTAGGATAAGCTTTCTCTGGCACTTTTCTGCTAATGTAGCTCCAAATGAAATTTTAGAAGTCGGTGTAATTCTTTAGTCATTGTAGTGAAAAAATACCTGGCAGAATAAAGGCCACTGTTCAATGCTGTGGAAAGAAAAGAATCTATTTCAAAAAAGCAGGTGTTTTGGGGAGATGGAGGCAGAAAGGATRAAGGGAAGTCAGACACTGCAATAATGAACTTACTTTAACTGATCATCCCTGAAATGATTTTCATCAATTACCAGAAATGTGTTTAAATGACCTGTAAGTGATGTCAGTATTGGGACCCATTGCCCTATCTTTATCCTTAATCCAGGCTTAGACCCTGCTCTGGTKCAGGATTTTTGCAGAGGGATGGCTGCAAACAAGGTAGAGTTGGTGCAGAATTGGGAGTGTGGATGACAGGAGGACACCTGAGTTCCCCTGTTTCAGCAGAGCTGTGTTTCATACTGGAGTGAACTGGACTKCACTGGAATTGCTGGGAAAATTTGAGATCTCCTGGTATGTCTTTATCTAGCAAAGCATTTCAGACATGTTATCATTCAGTAATCTGCATGAAATTAAGATCCCATGCACAGAGGCTTTAATTTTTAGTAACAGTTACTTCTGAAATACCTCTATGAACTGAAAGAACAATAAATTATCCAAATTCTATATGTCCTTTTAAAAAATGGGATTTCCTGACTTCATAATTAGTCATAGTGGACTGAGTTCAGAGTCTGAATATTCCTAGTAAAGACTGGGGACCATTATTGCTGAATTTAAATGACATTTGAAGTGAAAATAATGTGGCACAAATGTCAGACCTGGAAAGAAGTGGAAGACTGATTTTTTTGTGTAATGGAGCTAAGGAGAGAGTTAATTCCTGGATGCCAGCTGAGGCCAGTGGAGGGTCRTGGATACATGTACTGAAGGAAAGAATTATATGACAAATCTTAGAAATATCCAGCACGTTTGGAAGAAGAGGAGTTCAGATAAGCCCCTTTGAAAAGCAGGAAGTTGTGCTTGTTAAAATCAGTCCTCGCTGTGAGCTGCAGGTCTCTGCACTTCTTGGCACTATGGCTCATCCAAGGAATATCTTGGCAYGAGCTGGGCTTGACCAGGAAATTATTTTCTCTGGAGCTCAGTGTTGAGGGGAAGCAGCTTCGCTTCCCTTTGAAGCCACGTCTGGAGAAGGTGTATCACAAGTGACTCTGCCTGAGCAAGTTGATAAAAACGTGTCTGGGTGACAATAAATGTTTTCAGCTTTGCCCTGAGCAGCCACTTGCTTTGAAGTTCCTTCCATTATATCGTGTTTGCAGTTCTGGGAGAAGTATCTCAAACACATTTACAAGGCAACTTCTCTGTTACAGGAAACTCCCGGAAGGTGAAACAAAATYTTTATATAAAAAAAAGAGGACCCTATTCCCCAAAGCAGATTTACAAGATAAAAATCTCATTTATCCCAATGGGTTTAGTCTCTGTTTTCCTGTGCAACCTCAGTCAGTTACCGATTTTACTAAGATCTTAATCCCTCCTAATTCAGGCTCAACCTGCAGAGGAATTTTGCTTCTCTTCCCATCAGCCCACTACTGGAAAGGAGAGTATCTAAAATTGAATTATGACTTAGTTGTTGGGGCAAATAAAGGTAAAAGGGAGCAGCTGAGAGAATGTAAGGTTTGAAYCCTACATTAATTATAGTGGTAGTGAGGAATGATGGGCTTTGAGCAAATGCTTCAGTAAATAATATTCTCAGGTGTTGGTTTAACTTGGGCCTCTAATGAGTAGGAGAACTGATTGGGGAATGAACGGTGCAAAAGAGACTTGGTGTCTGAGTCTTTCACAGCCAGTAGAAATTCAGAGACAGGGTTTTGATGGTAGCTTTTTTCTTTCTTTTTTTTTCCATTTAGTTGAATCTCTTCTGGGAAATGTGTTCTGTCATGGAGTTTCATCTGCAGGACAGGGGRCTTTACATCTGGTTCCAGTATGCTGTACTTCAGATCTTCCATGTACAGGTGATCACAGCAGTTGATATCCCTGTTATTTGGCATACCAGATGGAGGAGGAATGGTGTGGATAAAGGCAGTGTGGAGGCTGGAACCTGTAACAACCACTGAAATAGTGATGGGTAATAGCACTTCAGTATTACAAAATGTTCTTCAGTTAGAAGGCAAGTAACTCTTCAGACCTCCACTGCTGGCGTGAGAAACAGCTGTTGCCATTACACAGAGGTGTGCTGGGGCATAGGCAGTTCACAGGAATCTTCTACAACCTCAGAGTAAATGTTCAAACTGGGTGTAGCAGCCCTGACTGGGTCAGGTGGGAGGCCAGGACTCAGGTGATGTGGAGCCTGCTTTTATCTTGCAGAGTCATCTTGGTGTTTCAGCACACCACTTACTTTCTCTGTGCATTAGCCTCTGATTTTTACAAATTAAATCTAAACGTTTCAGCTTATCAGTGTGAGAAAAAGCACGTGGATATAGGGAAAGGTGGGTGTGTTGCTCATCAGTACAAGGGTAGCATGRAAGATGACACTCAGATACAGCAGGTGCTGAGGAATCCACTGAGTCCATGTGGGAATAAAACACGAATGATTTTTTTTTTTTTTAATTTAAAAAAAAAAAAGAGATTTGCCAGAGATTTCACAGAATTAAATGAAGGCTTCACTTTCTCCAGGCTTCCTGTGGAGGGACATTGGGCACAGCCATAGCTGTCAGCCGTGGGAAGGCTAAATGAGAGCTGCAGGTAGGTAGGTGGATAAAYGGGGACAGAAGCTGTAATTACTGCCTGCTGTTTGGAAAGCACCCTGGTGCTCTCCAGGCCTCCCAGTGCAGCCCTGTGATGCCAACCCTCTGCAGAGGAGCCACAGCTGGGTGCCAGCGATTCATATCCATTTTGTGGAGTGGCTTTGAGATCTGCAGATGATAGAGCTGCTAAGTGTTGTTRTGAGTGATTCAGAGCTTCTGGCTCCTATTTCCATACATGGATCATCATGCTGTCTTTCTCTGCCATTTTAAAATAATTGTCTGAATGACCTGAATGTCTTCGAAGTAGCTTGAATTTGGGCTCAGGCGCTGGCTTTAGAAGTGAAGTCTTTCATCTGATACACTTAGCGTTAATTTCGCTTCTTTAATGGGATTCTCTTTACCCAAATTTACATGATTCAGCTTGCAGTCTGTTGGAGGTGATGTTCTCTCCCAGTGATAAATTTGCCCAAGCATCTCCCAGGATGTGTTGGGAGACACGTAGGTAGCTGTGTGTGTGCCATCCGCTTCCAGGGGCACAGCAACAATGAGGGGTTTGTTTGCTGGGCGCTCGAACAATGCTTGGGAAAAGCTCGTGTCCCGCCTGGCTGTCACTTCTGTTGTTGTACTTTGCTCTCGGTGACATCATTTGGTGGCAGCTAAATGAAGTTTATTAATTGTTAGATGCTCTTTGACCGAGGATGTTGACTTTCCCTGGCAGCCAGGCAGGTTTTCCAGAAGAAGCTGCTAATCTACCATAATGCAGTAATTCAGTTATGAGGGTTGGTGGGAGTGGAGTAGGTCTGTTTTTGTAGATGGGAGATAAATAAAAATTGAGAACTGAAAAGCTGCAGAGCAACATTTGACAAGGACATGCAGTGAAAGGGGGAATGGCTTTAAACTGTCAGAGGGCAAGGTAAGATTAGATTTTAGGAAGAAATTCTTTACTGTGAGGCTGGTGARGTATGGAGCAAGGTTGCCCAGAGAAGCTGTGGCTGTCYCATCCCTGGAAGTGTTCAAAGTAAGGKTGGRCAGRGCTTGGAGCWGTCTGGGATRGTGGAAAGTGTCCCTGTCCATGGCAGGGGAGTTGGAACAAGATGAGCTTTAAGGTCCCKTCCAGCCCAGTCCATTCTGTGATTGTCTGAATTACATTTCTGATTGTGCACCAGCAGGAGAGAGCTTGRAAATGGCAAACTGCTGTGTTCCCAGTGAGTGTGGTGCCTCAGAGGTCAGTCCTGGCATGGGAAGCTCGGACAGGCTGCAGAAGCCATGGCCAGGCTGGTGCCACCACCATGGGACACGCGCTCAGAGCTGAGAGCTTGCATCACTTCCGAAGAAATGATCCTGYGGTCTCTCCAGGTTCTTCAGAAAGTTGTTTGTATACATGTGGTTTTCTGCTGAGGAGGAGAGCAGCAATGGCAGTGGGGTTAAGGAAATGCTGGTGCTCGTTCTCCTAACGCTGAGAGCAAGGCTGAGTGGCCAGGGAGTTTCCAGATAAGATACATCAARTGCAGCCGTGCTGCAGAGGCCAGAGCAATGTCATGAGTTTCAGCTCTACTCATTAATAAGAGCATCCTTGTGACTGTCCATGAGATCCATCCTCTTTGCAGTCAGTTTTTCCACACAAGGGGGCTCAGCTCTTGATGCTRTGCTAGAGAAAAAMCAGCCTYRTCTTGCTCCCAAAACCTCCTTYCCTRAYTGTGTTCYCTCAAAAATGTAAATCTAAGGCAAWAAACATAATGTGTGTGACAYTGAAGTGGAGACTTCATRGKGAAAAATRCAGTCCAGAGCTAGCAGTCCACTTKGAACGTCTTGTCCYTACCCATAAGATTRTTCCTCCTTCCTCATAAACATCCTTTTATCAAAGTAAAAGGATATTGCGTGATGAAATCCACTGTCTGTTCTTCAGGTTACTGTGTTTGCTTTCAAATTAATTCTTTTAAGAGGAAAGTGGATCAATTGCTTTCACATTGCCCATTGGTCAAAAGTTTTTTTTTCATTTCTCTGCATTGGGACAGTGCTGCAATATTTAGTTGGCAAATTAGAGGAGGAAAACTCTTGGAACAAAAACTGTGAGGGGCAGCATTCTTAGTTGTAGTTTTCCAATTTTAGTAAAAACTTAAGTCCATAAAAGTTTACGCCACAAATCATCATCTAAAAGTTCCCTTTTTTTTTTTTTTTTTTGCAGTAGCTTAAAGCAGCATTTTGAGAATTGGTATAACTGTAACTCATCTGACAGGGCTGTGACGTTCCTGGCTTCCCTTCTGAGAGGGAAAACATCCCAAGTTACTGCCTGGAATAAGTCAGATGAATCATATCATGCAAGCGACAGTTTCTTTGCACTGACTTTAAAGGAGTTCCCTGTGACTAACCCAGATATCAACATCTGTGCTGCAGGTATTTAAATAGAAGTGAGAATAATCCCACTCATGAAGTATTTTCCTTGCTTCCAGAAGGGATACAGCATTTCATTGCCTTAGGAGGAAAACCTGAACCAGAATTCCAAGGATTTTCATTATAGAAGATCYACCATTTTTTTCCCCACAAAATTTTGCAGTAGAGTTTGTAGTTATGCTGAGGAATTTGCCTGTCAGAGTACTTGTGATTGTAATWTAAAAGCAATCAAAACACATGGTATATTCSTACTTGCRAGARGTTCAGCATCATYCMCTMTTAGAGAAATGATTAGAGGGACAGAGCTGCTTTCAAAGTGCAGGCCCAAGGGGACTGGAAAGATTCAGATAAGGTTATTGCATCATTATGTTTGAAATTGAATTTTCTCGAGTTGTTTGCCTGTTGAAATTAGAGGCCTTGCTGGAATATTTCAGCAGGATCCTACAGCCACATGTTGATATCTACAGAGGTGCCTGCAGAGCCTGCAGACATGGACACAGAAATGTACTCTGGCRTGTTTTGAGGAGTTATTTGCCCACCAGGTCCATGTTGTGTAAACAGGAGCATGTAAATATACAGAATAGTGCCAAATTGATGGATCAGGAAAAAGCAGAATTCCCAAAGAGCACTGTAAGATGGATGGTGCTACGGCAAAGCATTCTTGGGCTGCCTCAGGATTGTATTTTGGTCCTTCAGCAAGGGTGGTGATGGTGAGGGCACTTCAGAACTAAATCCTACATAAGGAMAGCAATTTTTATTTTTGCTGCAATGCTGGGGCTGAGCTCTTCTCTCTTGGAACAAAGAAGATGGTGTTTCTTCTTCCACCCAGGCAAGAAGCACTCTCTGCCATTGCCCTTGTGGGTCTATCAGCAGCATCTCTCTCCTTCTCCAGCTCAAATTGACAAGGTTTTTTTTTTCCTATTGACTCGAGTGCCTGTTCCAAGGACTGAGTCAGATGCTGAAGCACTCATAGTAAATTGTTAATCCCCATCTATTGAAGTTGCCCACGGAGGGAATGTGGGGTGCAATGCCATGACAAGTACCAGCTCTGAGCGCCCGCGATCGTTACAGCGGCGCTGAACCGACTTGTTCTTCTTTGAGGGAATGTTACTTGGTTGGTTGGAATGTCAGTACATGCTTGTGCTAATGCACTTTCTAAGTGGGCTGAGTTAAATTAAGGAACTGGCAGCAAAAGCGAGCCAGAAGCCTTCAGGAAGTGGTGCTGCCAGGCTGTGGCATCCCTGCCAAGGCCAGTACACCAGGGCACACATCTAGGTACACTCCTGAACRTGTCCTGCACAAGAGGTGGCTTGCCCACGAGGCTGTGACTCAGTGTCATGGGCTGCTGTGTGTTTGCTTATCTATCGAGGAGGTCAGCGTGCTTGACACTTCTGGAAAAGCTGCATCTTGAATGGGATGCTGTGGGTTGGCTGCATCTTTCCCTATTGTTTGGTGGTGCCCTGAATGTCTCCCTCCTGTCAGTCCATGCCAGGGATGACTTGGAGAGGTTGTGGATGGTTTTTGGTTTTTGGTCTGTTGTGTTCTCAGGGATGTGCAGAGAGCAGAGGATTGCTCGGCTYATGGTGGGAATGTGGTGTTGTGCATCCAGAGGCTCAACTCTCATCCTMGTTTTCCCTTTTCCTCGTGCCTCAGCTCCCCCTGGCATACACATTCAGGTATTTTCCCAAGACATGAAGAGATTTACCAAGGCCACACCAAGATGAGCGTTGGAAGCGCTGGATCTGAGCTCTCCACAGCAGTCCCTCCCTCTGCTCGCTGGCAGACATTGCCTTCCCATGCAGGCACATTTTTCCATGCCATTGTCCGCCTGTCCCAGTTCTTTGGCTCCTGAGATATCATTTTACCTGTACTTTTCCATCTCAGGAGAGGATAAACATGGTGTGATGCCGAGCAGAGACTTGTGATTTCAGCGAGATGCCAAGAGTTTCAAACGTGCCATCTAGTGGTACGAGCTTGGAGCACTCAAAATAAAGGAAATCCCCCGAAAAATCCACCCTCCTCCAAATGCTCGTTATTTCTGAAGTGTTCCCGTGTTTGGGGCAGAAAATGAGTGTTTATGGCCCYTGCTACCCTGTCGGTTTTTCTGAGTGTTGGGGAGCTGAGCTGTTCAAGGATTTCTTAATCAGAAGAAGGAGCAGGGAGTTTTTTTWATCTGTTATTTAAAGCATATGCTAACAAATCTGTACCTTCATACCAAGAAAACAGTTCATGCTGTTGTTGCCTCCCAYTGGAGGAGCTGAACCAACTTTGCAAACAAAATAAATCTTAAATTRAAATACCCTTTATTAGGGAGGAGGGGAGAGGGAGCTAACAGTAATGTGCTGGTCTGTGTCCATGCATCAATTCATTATCAACACCCTGTYATGAGATGCCCTGTGTTTGGGAATCAGTACTAGGACATATTTATTCCAACCGGGCTCATAACCTGAAGTGCTTCCAGCTTCCTCCCTGCTAAAGCAGGGAGCACCAAAATTGCAAAAGGCTCAAAAAAAAAAAAAAAAAACAAAAAAAAACACCCTTTCAAAAATCCTACATTCATCACCAAGATAAGAATAGGCCTTACAATGAGGAGTGTTAAAAGGCATGAGATTTGTACCACAATTTGGCATGTTCATGCAGTGAATTACAGCCTGAATTAAATCTGTCTTGGGTGTTTGTCTTTGCTGTTATCTTCAGTTCAGGCTCTGGCACTGAATTAAAGTTGCTCAGGTTGATGTTTATATGTGCTTGCTGTTCCCAGGATTTTTACCTAGAGGTCATCGTGTCCTTTTCTCTCATTACCAAGAAACTTGCTGGCTGTTTGCAYTGCATTATGTGATCCATCTGTTGCAGCTACCAGAGTAAGTCAGGAGAGCAATTCTGTCCTGCCTTCCTTGCCCCTCACGTCATCCTTTCCATGCCAGGGTCGGAATTCAGCCATTCCTGTCAGCTCCTGCAGCTCCAGAATATATCTCTGAACATGGTTTGTGTGCAGGCCCATGAGATGAAATCTGAAAAATTTCCAACCCTGGAGTTACAAACGTAAAATAACACAGCAGATGCCTTTAGAACGAATAGGAAGAGTTAAACATCTAAGAATTGCCAGCAAGTGAAGTGGGAAGAAAAAGGTGTGGCAGTATGAAATGGTGGCCTAACTTGGGGTCTGCTTGGATAAAATGCAGAAAGAGGATTAAGAARAGAAATGGAAGCCCAGACTTCCAAATGCCCAGAGAAGTCCTTTACTCTGTAGAGTAAGGGCCAAGCTGTTCTTGCATATTGTCTCATTCCGGATCTTTTATGTGATTCGGGAGCAGTGGCGTGTTTCAGAAAGAAGGGTGAAAGGTGAGCACTCCAGTCATAAATGTGTAGTATCARAGTTACACCACAGTGCCAGGCTGTGGGCACATGAGGGAAAAACAGAATACACGTCTCCCACGTAGATGGGTGAGAAACATCTCTTTCCCAAAGAAAATTTTGGTGTTGTGTTTCATGCTGAACCTCAGTGCTGGGTTGTGAACCCCTCTGAAAGCTTGGGCCAAGGTATCTGCRAGGTCAGTCCTGTAATAATTTAATCTCAAGCAGGAGGAGGTTTAGTTTTGATCTGGTTTAGTGCTTGAGCTGCCTCTGTGCGGTGACACCAAATGGGACATGGCCGTGGGGAAAAAGCCCGGGTGCTATCGATGAAATGCTGTGCAAAGTGTGTGCATTAATACAGTGGAGACTGATTTATTTATTTGGGTGTAGACACCTAAATGGCACTGGAGTGGATGTTTTTGTCTCCACTGGCTCTGTCTGTGCTGTCTGTACCACTCAGGGAGCTGTGCTGTCCTCCCAGCGCAGGCAGAGTTCTCTGCACCAGCACAGTGTGGAGACCACCACAAGAAGTTAATCACAATCTGTCATTTCTGTCAAGTGGGGAYTTYTTGTTGTTGGTTTGTTGGGTTTTGGTGGCATTTTTCATTTTAAAGCTTCTGATGCTAATTACCAATTTAGTGGTTTTATTATGAGTACAAGAGCTGGAGTTTTAAGACCTGGTCACATACCCAGCTTTTTTAACATAATGACAATTTGAATTTGGAGTGATTAGACTGCCTGGTGGTCCTGGGAAGTATAGATTCTGCTGGAGCAGTGCCAAAAGCCTGCACTTGGACACAGGAGCTTAACTGGGGTGGCCTGACCTGTGCTGCATCCTGAAGGGATTTTGGAGTGAGCCATCCTTGCAACCACACCGGGCTGCGCTCCCTCCTCCACAGGGATAATCTAACATGGATATGCTGCATCCCACGGTTCAGAAAGCTGTGCTATTTATTAGTCAGAGTGGACGTACCTGGCAGGAAATATTTGTTTGTACTAGTGGGAAGCAGCATTTGCCTTTATGACAGCAATGCAGGTCTTTTATTAGTAAAACTTAATGTTTAATGTGTAACAGAATAATTCCGTTGCACCTACTACTATACTGGCATGATTTGGTACAAAATAAGTTTCTGTTTCCTTGAAGGCCTTATTATATAAGGCTTAAAACTGGGAATGAATCCAGCGTGTTCGATCACAATAAAGGAGCTGCTTCAGAACAGGCTCCTCTTTGGGAATAGCCGTAAACACATTTAAATATAGGCACTGCTGTGATACACAAAACTTGCTGAAGGAATCTTTTCCTGAGATCCCATGGTTTTACTGTGTGCCACGGGGACTCTGCTCCTGTTGTAGGAATTCAAGGCAAGGTTTAAAACACAAGATCATCTCTCAAATCCGTGTCTGCTGACAGGGCTGGGTGCTGAATGGCTCTTTGCCGTAGAAAAAGGCATTTGACAAAAAGGCTCGGAAACTTCGGCTGGCATCCTACGTATGCAAATGCAGGTGCTGTCCATGTTATATTTGGATTTCAGGGTTTTTCAGATCCATTTCAAGGCGACGGGTAGCAGCCTTATGTGGTTTGATGGCTGGCTTTCATCACCCATCCCCGATTATTATACATGAGATCCACCAGCCCCCTCGCAGCAACAGTGCCTGCAGCTGAGCATCAGCACGCTCGGGAACAATAAGGGGCCGGCATTTGGGAGTTTCTTTCCCTTCTAATTGGGCAGGACCCAAAATTACTCCTTTGCACAGCTCACCCATGAGGCTCCTGTCTTCAACAGGTACACTTCCATYTGAGCAACGTGGGATTTGGGGGAGATTTGTGACTGCTTTGCATTCAGCGTCGTTGGTTGTGTGCTCCGGTGGAGTTTTGGAGAGGTACAGGACAAAACATGGGAAGACTTCTGCCTTTGTGATTGATTTTTAAGGATAATTTGCCATTTTTTTCCTCGCCTCYTTCCTAATGAGCTGAATTGTTAAAATATGTTAATGTAAGGAGACACACGAGGAAGGGTGAAGCAATATACTGACACGTTGGATAATTAGATCATCTCCTGCGCAGGAAAAAAGTCAAGTACGAAACAGGAACAAGAAAYGCTTCCCTCCCCCCCTGTAGAGGCACCAGATCTGGCTCCTTCTGCATGCAGAAGCAGGTTAGACAATTAGATCTTTAATATTAATTATTTTTTGTGCAATTCCTGAAGATTCAAAGCAGCGTTTTTAGTAACTGTCTKGTATTTGTTGAGGGCTTTTTTGGGGGAGAAGTTGGGAGCCTTGTTTSTGAGGGCTAAATTTGTGTGCTGTGCAACATCCGATGAAACAAAAAATGTCTGTTGCTGGACTGAATTTGTGAATGTTCTAAGTGGTTAATCAGGTCTTCCCAGGAAAATACTTGCGAATTTTGTCTTGAATAGGCGTTAGATCAAGGGGATTTTGTAAAGAGGCGCGGGACATTGTGGCTGCCTTTCTGCTAGCATTTGGTGTTTTGGCAAAGCTGTGCTTCGTATTTCTAATAAGATTTATTTCTTTGAAATAGTAATTTCTTAATATTCATTAAGATCCCAGCCWGGTGTGAACTGATGCCTGCAGGGAGGGCTGTGGCAGTACTCCGCCTTTACTCACAGGAGTAAGCCCTCCCTCCCCATGGGTTAAGTTCACTTGTTTGATAAACATAACACTTTGCTTTTGTTCTCTTAATCACTTCCTTCGAAGAGTTAACTTCCTAAGCAGCCACAGATTAGTTCTCTCAGTTGTTTTAATTATTTTTCTTGTCACGCACAGTGAAGGTCTCGTGTTTGTGAAATGTCTTCTTTTATTTTTGTCCCCCCTTCCATTGGGCAGCCTCAGTGATGCTGGCACTGAGAACCCGGCTGAACCGCGCTCTCCCTGCACTCCCGGCATTCATTTTTATCGTTATTTGAAACCAAATTTCACTTTTTTTTTTTTTTTTTTTTTTTTGAATGGGAGTGCTACAGGACGTAACACTTTCCTTTCAGGGCGATCCCAGCGCTCCAGAATGTTGTATTCCCGTAAGGGGTACGCTAGAGGCTGTAGCAGAGCCTTCCACGTGCTCGCTGCTGAGTAATTTCCTTTTGTATTGCTGACAGGTGACTCAAAGCAGRAGCGAGCAGATGGCCACGTCGTTTAGCTGATGGGCCACAGCCTTCCCAGATGAGTTTTGGAATTCCCATCAAAGTCGGGATTAGGCTCAGGATATGCCGGTGGCACAGAGCAGCCCAGGGGAGCGTGGAGGAAGAGGAAACCATTCATAGCGACTCATCTCGTGGTTGGGTGAGTCAGGGGTCTGCTGTTGGTGGTCACAAAGGCACGTGGCTGACGACACCGCCTTTGTGTGCTCTGCAGGATGCAAACTGTCTCCAAAAATTAATTCTCCCCGCTTGATTTGTCCAGTGAGTTATTTCCAGAAAGGAGTTACTGTATTTTCTGGAATGGCTGTTGTGAAATTCTTTCTCTCCTATTTTTTTTTTTTTTAAATACAGTGGGCAAGTTTTCAGCTGGTGATTTATCAACAAAGTATTTTACAGGATCATAGTTAAAGGCTCATCTTAAAAAAAAAAAAAAAAAAAATTACACCCCGTGCAATAGGGAAAGTAAAAGCATCTCGGTTTCCAAGTGATGAAGGAATAACCGAAAGAGCTGGTTCTTGGAATAGTAGCTCCATTGGCACTCGCTGGTGATTTCCTGTGCATTTGCTGCAAGAATCGCTCTGTGATGTGAGTAGGTGGTACTAAAGGGTTATTACGAAACCAATTTTCAACCAGACGTTTTGAGTCATGGATGGGGACGAGGGGATAGCAGCTCCSGAGCTTTCTCTTTGTTCAGGCAGCGCTCCTGAAATGCACACCCGGGATATTCTGTGCTCACACAGCACGAAGCACRCCAGGGGACAGGTCTGGGATGTGCTGAAGTGCCCTCCTTGGTGGCAGCGTGGGCTGTGAGCCGGCAGCCTGTGCAAGGTGCACACGGAGCAGTTCTCCCGGTTGCTTTTTTCAATTGTAAGTATTTTCTCATGGCTTTTCCCAGACGTGGGAGACAAAATGGAGTTGCGTCAGGACGGRTGCCTGTGCCAAAACGAGGTGGTGGTTTGGAGCGGTTTGGTTCTGTTCTGGAAGCAGATGGGCTGCCACTGGCAGGAGATAGTTGGCTTCTCCATCAGGAAAAAAAAAAAAAAAGAAAAAAAAAAAGAGAGAAGGGATGTTTAAGGGAATTGGTCTGGCTCCTAAACCGAAGGAATTGTTGACCCACTGACTCAGTTCTGAAGCATTAGGGAAGCAGTCTTCCTGTGGTTTCTTTTGTTGGTGGCAGATTCAGACCCGGCTGTGAGCATTCGGGTCTGAGCAGCAGAGCAGAGGCAGTTCTGGTACCTGCTGCTCTGGGATTTATTTGGTGCCAGGGAGGAGCTGAGGTGCTGACGGCTGAGTAACACCTGAACTTTGTTCCTGATGCTTCTCCTGATAGTTGCAYTGGTAAGTTTATGTGCTTATTTTCAGTGCTGAGATGGTATCTTGCTAAATGTGATTGAGAGAAAGCTCTTCAGCAGCTCTTTGAAGAGGTGCTTTCATTTTTTTTTTCCGCTGGAGCTTTTACAGAAAGCACTGGCTGCCCTGCCACAGTTTGTGAATGAAGGGGAAACTTTCTTGATCAGGGTGACAGAAACAGCTTGAAACTGCTTTTCTCTCCCACCTTTAACCTACAAAACTCTGCTGACATTGGTATTGAGCAAAGGGGATGGGCCAGAGCTGCAGCTTTGGGATCACATCATCCTGGGAGTCATGGCTAAGCTGTAATTTCCCTGCTACATTTGAATGAACAAGGCTCTGGTCTTCTAGAATTTCACATGAAAATCAGATGTTCATCCCTGGAATTAAATCTAATGATACTTTCCCTAAAATATGCCTAAAATAGAAACGATGTTATTTTTAAGTGGCTCGGTAAAATGCCAAGAAAAAAGATATCAATTAGTGGTTTCTCTAAARAAACCCAAATCATTAACATACTATTGGCTGGAAGGAATCACGTTGGCTGACTGAGCTGGGTCTGGAAGTTGTGCTCCCTGAATCTGCTGTCGACTCTGTCACTCTGTATTTGGGAGGAATTCTTTGGAGGGGGGGAGCATCTTGGCCAAGTAATTTATTTTTAGTTGTTGATGAAATGAGGGCAGTGATATTTAACTTTGGTGCTTTACCAGCATTGTCACTGTGTTTTCCATTTGGAGAGGATGCTGATACRGGATACTGTAGCTCTTGGATTTCCAGAACATTGTTTGGAATGTGCAGATTATTAGAAAATGGGAAAAGCAGAATAGTAATTACTGAATTTCTCTTGCTCTGGGATGTGTCTTCTCCAAACACCAGCTGGGAATTGCAGATCCTTCACGAAGAGAAGGATCCATTGCTGCTGTTACTCCCTGGATGGTGACACCAGGGCACCTTGCCTTCCCAAACTTGTGTTGACACTTGCAGAGGACACTCAGGGATATTTTTTCCCTTTTTTCCAAAACAGCAGTGGAGAAGGCGGTCTGTGCACCGCACATCCCTACGGAACAGCAAATAAACCCAGTGGTTTAATGAAAACAAAAAAGGAAAGAAAAAGGAAGGTTTAGCATTGTACTGGGTTTCCTTTGCCTTCCTTAAGTGCTTCCTTTGGATCTTGGGAGAAGCGCTCAGGACAGGGAGCAGTTGTACCAAAAAGGCGTGGGAGGCTGGGTCAGGGAAGAGTCACTTGGTTGTTATGTGGGTGTGAAAAGCCTATGAAAAGGAAAGGGTGGAGGAAAATATTTTACTTGAATTAAACAAATAAAGGAGAACGTTATATGAATTAGATATTCAAAGATAGATTTTTGCCAAGTATTTTTGTGAATTAAYTGCGTATCTCCTGAAAATCATTTATTTAACTGTAACCTTATCAGAATGTTCTCAGGAGGGACTTTTTTTTTACTTCCAAAAGAAAAAAAAAATCATTGTTTTCTTATCACTTCAGATGAAAAGAAAGGAAGTTGCAAATTTTTATTGCYGCTAAATTGTTAACTGTTAAACCTGTACTGAAGCAGTGGATCAAATTTCCTCAGGATCACAGTGGAACAGTTCCATTTACTAAAAAATCCCAAACGGTCCCTGTTTTAGGAGAAGGAGTCTCAGATCTTGAGCTCAGTCTGTGTACCCACCTATGGGACAGGGAAACTGCTGCTTTTGAAAATCACCCGGTTTGGGAAACAGGCTTTTACCATTGATGAAGTGCACAGGGATGGTTTGCACCCAAAATAATTGAAAAAAACTATTTTGAAACCTAATTTTTTTACGTAGAATCATAGAATATGCTGAGTCAGTTGTGTATGCATTGTCTCCCTTTATTGGCARCTTTTAAAATGTGACCTAATAGGATTGAAAGAATCTAAATTATATGTTGCAAAGGTGATGTTTTTCCATGCCTTTTTGTTATTATCTTGTGTCAAAAAAAGGGCAGTACTTGGAGGCAGGTGTAACAGCACTTTGTTTCTGAAGCAGAGGATTGTTTATTGCAGTAGTTAATAAAAGTCTTGATTTACAAAAAAAAAAAACCCGGCAAACAAAAATTAATAAAAAACACTGCCTTTATCATAAGTAATAGCTTTTTTAATGCGAGCCATAAATTTCACATAAAGAAAATACTTAACAATGTCCAAAATTGGAGGCACAGGTGTGTAGTGTGATGTCTTGTATCAACACAGTGCTTGATGTTTTGGGTCTGGGTAGTATTTTGGTAGTGTTGATTTCTGCTGATATCTGAGGGATTCCCATGTGGAAGTTCACAGGCAGTTGTTTGTTTTGTAAATTTTTTAAGTTTTTTTTTAAATGGCCCATAGCTATCCAGAGTTTGCAGCTAAAGTTTGCATAGGAAATTGTGAGCTCAAAATTGGACCTGGAAAAGAGGAGCGAGGAGTTCTTCCTCTTCCATCACTCTGCTGGAACAGTAACACCAACATCTAAAATAAGCAATTGAGGCAAATAAAAATGCATGTTTCCAGCAGCATGAGGTGTGAATGGAAGCCACTTTTATTGGTGCATTTTCAGAGTAGAGTTGTGTGTGGTCATTTCTGGTGTCTCCTTCCCATGAAGGGGGATTTTATTATCATAAAATAAAAGGATGGTTTGSGTTGGGASAGACCTTAAAGCRCACSCAGTTCCACCCCCCTGSCATGGGTARGAACACCTTCCACTAGACCAGGTTGCTYCAAGCCYTGTCCAGTCTGCCCTGGAATGTTTCCAGGGATGGGATATGCAGAGCATATTTATTATTTATTATTGCATATTTATTATTTATTATTATTTATTTATGCAGATTTATTTCTGCTGCCAAATTGGGCCACCCCTGGGCAGTGTTTGGGACTTCAGGGGCTCCCTGGTGCAGCAAATGGACACTTTGAGGCAGCTTGCACTTCTCACCAAAGTTTGTGCACCTGAATTGTACCTTTAAGAACCTACAGAAATTCCCCACATGGCCTGTTATTACAGGCTCAGGTGAGAATGCATGTGCAGCTTTATTGCCAAAACATGAGGTTGGCAGAAGTGAGTCATAACTGGGAAGATCTCAGCTTTGCTCTTTGATTTACTTTTATCCACCAAGTATAAAAATATTTCCAAGAATACAGGYAGGAATATGCTGTTCTCCTGTTAGGGCAGAGCTCTCACTGGCTCCTAGGTGTGTTTACATAGCTTATAGGATGTGTTTTTGAAGCTTTAGTATAAAAGGAGCTGTGTATACATTTTATCTAATCTTCAGTGCAGTAGGCATGAGCAATTCCTGGAGAAGGGACCAGAATACAGGGCTCTGCCCCTACTCCTGGGAATCTCTTTCTCATGGAGTCATATTTGCCCTGCAGAGCTTTCTCTTTATGGTTTTGTGAGTTTTGAATTCCTCTGTGAGCTGGCCTGGCTCCAGCAGGAGGGCAGAAAGCAGCCCCAGCCCAAACTCTGCTTGAAGCCTGCTGGATCAAGGACTYTGCAAGAGGTGGGATCTGCAGGGGGAAGAATGCCCAGCCCTGGGAGGAGTGCCCAGCCTCCCAGRTGAGCTCTTAACCACTGAGATACTGTTCCAAGGTGACAATATTGTCKTTTGTGGACATGGCTTTGGATGGCAGTGGTTTTGGACATTGTTTTGCCGTCGGTGTTTCAGTGTGAGCAGAGGGTACCTGCTCTGCAGGTTTCACGTGTGGTTTCAGCTCCTTCCATGCCATCCCTGATGACCATGTGGCTTTGGTTGGAGTGAGTCAGCTCAGTTTGCTGAGCTGGTTTGAAAAGGAGATTTTTATTCTCTGTTTCTCTTCTCTTGGGAAATGTGAGCTGCTCCCGTGGCATGGCTGCTGATACTGGTGGGGAGGTGGGAGGAGTTCATGGCCAGAAGCAAAGGAGGAGGTGGCACTGTGACTTTCAGTGAAGTTCATCATGCTCAGGAAACCTCACCTTCCCTGTCTTCATCACAGTGGAGCTCGAGGAAGAGCTAATTTAACCTTTAAAACAAGCAATCTGTTGAACACTCTTTCCTGTTTTCCTTTGGCATCTGGATTTTAGGTGTCTGCATTTAACTTGAGCATCTTAACTTCGAGGAGGAGAAGTAGCTAAGGAAGGGGATAATAATAGTGGGTAGTGACAGAGGGGAGCACATCCCTTGCTAAAATTCCTGGTTATTGATCATAAAATCAAAAGATGGTTTGGATTGGGAAGGACCTTAATGGTATCTAGTTCCAAACTCCCTGTCATGGGCAGGGACACMCTCCACTATCCCAGSTTGTTCCAAACCCCATCCAGCCTGGCCTTGGACATTTTCRGGGATCCAGGGGCAGCCACAGCTTCTCTGGGCAMCCTGTGCCAGGGCYTCACCACCCTCACAGCCAAGAATTTCTTCCCAATAGCCTATCTAAACCTTAAATCTTACTGTTATAAATAAATATATAAAAATAAACCTTCCAGATCCTGCTAGGCTTTTGGCATTTATCAAACTGGTATTTTTCAAACAGCATCACAAATTGTTCTTGTGTACACATGTTTCACAAAACTTCCCTTTGTCTGTTATCCCACAAATCACATCCTCTCATAATCAGARTTGGGGTAGAATTTTCATTGGCCAGGGAAAAGAAAAAAAGGCAAAATACCCCCAAAACTATCTCTCTGCATGAGGCTTCAGGGCAGCAATATTTCGGGCAAGTCAGCTTCCAGCAGTCACAGCACAGTTCTTACTGGGAAGAATTACCTTTCTGCATGCCTGTGCTTCCTACTCCTCTGTTCTGGAGTTTTTTCTTCTCATTTGCATTTTCCTCTCAATTTTCGTGATTG
This sequence comes from Malurus melanocephalus, assembly GCF_030028575.1. Taxonomy (NCBI): domain Eukaryota; kingdom Metazoa; phylum Chordata; class Aves; order Passeriformes; family Maluridae; genus Malurus; species Malurus melanocephalus. The sequence goes on from NW_026624152.1 coordinate 124,173, forward strand.
ATTCTGATTGCTGTTGCCATAATCTATTTTTCTCATACAACATGCTGTAAACACCAGAGGTGCGCTCGTGCCGTGCGTCCTTCTGCGCTGCCTTCTTCCTGCACGCCTGCTTACCTAACAACTTGAAAACAGCAAACAAAGCACGTGATCTGAGAAACAAGCTGGTATTTTACCCTAAGGGGAGATTTTCTCAGCACACAAATCATGGGTAAATAGTTAAAAATGCTGTGTAATATAGATCCAGCCTCACTGAGGCTCGCTTGCAGGAGCGACGCTGTTTGCATCCATAAACGRTGACACGACTGAACTCGGCGTTATCAAATCCGCTGTCAAAAGCTGACCCCGGGCGTTTTGCAAGGAAGATGATGGTTGTCTCTTTAATGACATAAATTCTGTTGTGCCTGTGTGGGAGAGCTCCCCACAACCCTGTCATTACTGAGCCCCYGCCAGTCACATCCCCACTGGCACGGCTTTGATGGGGAATAGCGTGGCATAGCTACAACACCCAGCTCCAAGGGCCTCCTTTTAACTGAGCTCTGTGATTATCACACAATAATCAGACGATTGAGTTGCTGCAGAAGTTGGCCAGCCCTGTGCTAAGAGCTCCTATGGAATTACAGAATCAGAGATGTTAGAGATGGAAAGTGCATTAGATCATYCAGGCCATCGTCTTGCCAGTACATGTTTCCTGCTGCGTGGTTTTGGGTGGTTGGGTTTGTTGTTGTTTTTTTTTTCTCCCTGCACTTCGTGGCTAGAGATACTCTAAGAACTTGGCCTTCCACTTTGATCCTYTGGAATCTTTCCCACAAAGTTTGATGGCGGGATTTTTCTTTGCCTATTAAGTGCCCTAAATTTTTTCATTTCTTTATTTCGTAATATTTCATATTCTTTCAAGTCTACGTTCTCATCCTTCAGTAATTCTCTCTGTGTCTGTTAACAGCCTGTAAATATGAGTGGAATAGTATTATGTKCTCTTGAATATTAAACGTATCACTTATCTTAAGTGCTGCATGTTCAGTTTTTCAGTTTTTGGGAAAATTCTACTGATTGAAGATAGGTTTTAAATTKAACTGCTAATAGTATAATTTCTCAGACGCGTATTTTATTATAATATAAGAGTGGTCTGTTCTGGTGTCATTTGAGAAGTTCTTGAAAATTACCTGAGAAGGCCCATTTGAATTGGAAATGAAAATGTTTTTGTGTGGAGGASATATCATTTCAGTGATTTTTAACTCCACTGTGGCATTTAAACTGTGGGGAAGTGATGTGTGCAGGCAAATCTGCAGAGGGCATTGCAGGGAAAGCAGAAAAATTACTTTTCTGTTAGTGACAGAATTAGTGGAAGTTGCAATATAGCTACTGGAGTCTTCCCCAACCCCCCATCCCAGCTTTCCATTTAAGTTCTTCATAACTGTTGTTTCTTTTTATAGTTTTACTTGTTTCTGTGGGATTTGGGGTTTGCTTGTTTGTTGTTCCTTCCTCAGGCCTTGCTCTTCGCTACCAGAAACTTTGAGCACCCAAGGAGGATTGTCTCGAAAGTTTTCCTTTGTCTTGACCACTAAGAGCTAGATCAGTGCCCCCCCGCCCCCTTAAAAAAAATACATTCAGTGGCTATAAAAAGGATAAATGGACTTTTTTTTTGCTGTCACTTCGTGGGAGAGAGACGGGATGGTTGGTGTTTGCTGGCTCACGGCCACGCTGGCTTGAGCAGTGCCTTCAGATCTGTCCTCTGGTCAGGATCCASCACCTTTACCCCAGTCCTCTGCTCGTTCCTGAAGCATTACCTCTGTTTTTCTTTCCAGAGTATTGCAGAGGTTGAGAGGGTTGGGTTGGAAGCCTCCAGAAATAGGGTTTTTTTCTGGGTTTGTGTGTGTTGGGTGCCTGCTGGAGGCACAGCACACATGGACGTGGCAGAGGCAGGGCCAGCACTGCCCAGTGCTTATCCCACCATCCATCCTCCCTCTGTCCAAAGAAAACATTTGGCTCATCCAGCAGGAATGGCAGGAGATACTTAGCAGTGATGTGAGTGGAGAGGCTGATCTTAAGGAGCCTCATGGACCCAGGGAGCTTGGAGCAGCATCTGCCTTCCCTCAGTTTTTGGAAAGCTGGATGCTGGGCATGGGGATGTGGATGAGAGAGGTGTGGATGGGTGGATTTTGGGAGGCAAAGGTCCTCTCCCTGCGTGGATTGGAGGTGCTTGAGGCTCAGGTTGTGTAAGTGAGCGGGGAGATGAATGAGGAGCGTGTGAATGGGTGGGTTACGGTGTGAGTAAGGGAAAGTGTGAGTGGGCGGGCAACGAGACTGGCAAGTGAGAGAGGAGGTAGGAGGGGGTGAGTGCCTGGGGAGGGAGGGAGGGAGCTGRAAGTTGGAGTAGTGTTACGGGCTGGCTCTGGGAGGGTACGTGAAATATTGGGAACACACACCCCTTCTCGAGAGAGCAGAGAGGATGGGGGGTGTGCAGGGCAGCACACAGACCCTCCAGACCTCTGCTGCTTCCCAGCTCCTTTGGATGGCYCAGGATTTACTCTGTCTGAACTTCCCTGTGTCTGGGCATGTAGTAAACAATAACCCTCACCTTAGTCAGCTGTTTGCATGCTGCTGCTGTTCCTGCAGAAATATGCAAGACCATAATTAACGCATCTGCAGGACTTTTTTGGCTCTAACAAAGTCACAGAGAGCCCAACAGAGACAGCCAGTTTGTCTGGATCACTGCGGTTTGCAGTGGTCATTCCCAGGAGCTGCAGGGGGAAGGAGTTACCTGACTAATGAAAAGTGTGAAGATGAGTGATATGGTGGAATTACAAACCTGCAATGCCTCAGCATAAAGACATGAAGTTCCTTAAATTTTAATGAATGAGATGGGAAATCAAGTGACTTTAAATCATTATTAGACCCTGCCTGACAAGACTTCTGTTAGGATCTTTTACTGTAAGTGCTGTAAGGTTGGATGTAGCTCCCTGTGACCAATCTGTACCTGTTTTTAATTACTATGGCAGAGTTAGAGCCCTAGCTGTACCCTCTCTGCAGTCGGGTGCAGTCAGGCTGTTGTCCCAGGTAAGCACTCTGCTGTCCTGTTAGGTTTTGSTAAGTTGTCCACAGAGCATTCTTGATATTTATTGTAATGGAGCAAGTCCCTTTTGAAGCCYAGGTAGAGGTGAGTGACTGCAGGAAGTGACAGGTCTTATCTTAGCTGCCAGAAAGGGGTTTACTAAGGAATAATGCACATGCAGCATTCTGAAAACACCGGTCCCTGCAGGTTTTCATCAGTGGCCAAGTAAGATGCCTCACCACCCTCACAGGGAAGAATTTCTCTCTAATACCAAAAATGACCCTGCCCTCTGTGTCAAGCCAAGAGTGAAGCCATTCCCCCTTGCCATGTCACTTCATTCCCTTGTCCCCAGTCCCTCTCCAGCTCTCTCAGAGCCCCTTTAGGCACTGGAAGGGGCTCTGAGGACTCCCTGGAGCCTTCTCCAGGCTGATCAGCCCCATCTCTCTCAGCCTTCCCTTATAGCAGACATGCTYCACACTTTATAGCATTTTAGTGAAATCTTCCTCATCTTGAACATGGTCACCTGTTGCAAAGTAAATTTCCTATAAAGCTTGGAACTGCAGCCAAGACAGCTTGTGCAGTAGTCAGTGTTTACTCATTTTTTTAATCCTAGACAAATCCAGAAAYAATTTGCTGTACTTAGGCAGATGTTTCTTGCCATTAAAGCAGACCAAATCTCTTGCTGATGTTCAAGTGCTGTTGTAACTGTGCAGAATAAAATCCAGAGGAACGTGAGGGTATGTTTAATACAAGCCTGTTGGGCTGTAGATCTGTCAAAGCCCCAAATTTGCATTCCTTACATAAGCAGAGGTCCTGGTGGTGTTTACACATGYTTTGTGCTTTGGGAACTGCAGGAACTCAACTGCTGTGTCAAAAAACTCTACTCCAGTTGCCACCTGTGGGTCTGCACRGGCACAGTTAAAATATTTACAGTGGCAGTCCTAACTAGAAGTTTGTTTATTGTTCTGTTTGATACTAAAACTCATCACAACAATCATAAGAACCATGTGAGACCTCTGTGGAAGTGTGGACTGATTCTGAGTGCACATGGAAACAGGAACCTTGAAGTTTTTCTTCTGGTTAATTAATAGTTTGTTTTTGTCAGTGACAGGGTTGCCCAGCATTTGCAATAAGCCTGCTTTGTCTTTGGCTATTTTTTTCCATATGGGTGTGTTCTTCCTTTTCATTATGTTGTTTTTCTTTCCTTTTTTTTTCTACCCTAACACAGCCACTCCTTTCATTTTAAGAATAAACGAGCTKCTCGCTGAGCAGCAAAAACAAAGTTTCATAAACACTGCAGTTCTGATCYGTGTAATCCTTTATTACCTGTAGGGGCAGGTGCAGGAAGCTACCACAGGAGTGGAGGTTGCTGAATTTCCAAGGCTTGGATTACGTAAGGGATCAGTGTGTTGTAGATACCACAGAGAAAGTTGTGAACAACGTGGTTGAAAGATGTGTTGATGAGGAATAAAACCCTTTGGCTTGGCTTGTTTCACTTCATTCCGCCCCASAGAGCTCCGAGCCTTTCAGCTCCTGTTTTAAAAACCACATTGACATGAAATTACAGAATCACAGRATGGTTTGGGTTGGAAGGGACTTTTAAGATCCTCCTGTTCCAACCTCCTGCCATGGGCAGGGAGCACCTTCCACTATCCCAGGTTGCTCAGAGCCCCRTTCAGACTGTCCTTGAACACTTCYAGGGATGGGGCAGCTTCTCTGRGCAMCCTGTGCCAGTCYCTCACTACCCTCACARTGAACAATTTCTTTCCARTATYCYRTMTAAYRTACCCCTCTSTYRTTGGGAAGCYATTCCCTGTGTCCTGTCTCTCCATATCCTTTTCCAAAGTCCYTCTCCAGCTCTCTTAGASCTCCCTTAGGTAGTAGAACRCCRTTATAAGGTCTCCCTACAGTTTCTACATATTAACTTAAATTTGATTCCTGCTGCTGTAAAATAGATTTTATTTCTGGAGATATTATCTTCTAATACGTTCATTACCCAGAGTTTTTGTGTTTGTTGCTCAAGAGAAAGTGAAGGGAACCACTCAGTTGATCTCAGCAAACCAAAAAGCAGCAGTTTGCTGTGTAATGCTGAGATAGTGTCTGTAGGAAAACAACCAGACAGCTTTAAGAAGTAAGGTTTATTTTTTATTTGGTTTTTTAACATGTTGAAACCATTTAAATTGCTGCAAAGGGTTAGGGCAAGGAGGGTGGTAGAAAATACATCACCCATCCCTTGTGATTCTGTGGTTTTGTCTGACATTTTTTTTTTATTCCCTACAATCAACCACGCATTTCAGTCATGATCGCTGCCCTAAGAACGTGGCTGCATGCAAGATGTCTCATTTGCYTAATATTAAAAATATGTGTGTGTAGTAACATTTTTTTCTAATGCTTCCCATCTGGAAGATACGTCACACACCTTTGTATTAAAATTCATAGCACCCTTTTTACATATTACAGTGCTTTGTGATGGAGATTGTGCATGGACTTGTTAATTTGCAATTCTGGGCTGAAAAATTGTTCAAAGCAGCTTCTTCTTTATTGCCAGAAATAAGTTTTCACTGTTTGTCTGTCTTACTCAGTCTAGTAGAACCAATACATTTGTGAGAGGCAGTTTGCTTAAAAAGGTTRTGGTTTGTTTACCAGAATAAATGCTGAACAACTAACACAAAGTGAGGGGTCTGAATATCTTCCTTCCTCCAGTCCTTCAGGAGATGGCTGAAAGCTTCAAGGTTTTGGTCTAAAATCTGTKTTGATGAAATCCTAGTGATGGCATATGAATTCCTGTCAAAAATTGTCTCAAAATGGTACAGCTGTTAAAAGATAATCCATGGCAGTGCCATGTGAATTAGCAGGGCTGCATCCTTTCTTGTGCAAAGTTAATAAAATAGTGTCAAAGAAAAGGGACAGGGATCTGTTGGGAATAGAAATGTAGGAAGGGAGCTTCTGAGCTGCTTCAGATATATTTATGGTCATATCTGCTGGATAATGACTCTCCATTTTAAGTGTATAACCATCCTTTAAAAGGCAGGAAGCACCTGTGTGCTTAATTCCAGCTTGTGGTGACATCTTCTGGATGCTTAGCGCTGGGAAAATTTCACCTGTTATTTGAGCAGTTGATAGAAAGTTGAGTTTTTCCCTGGCATGATCCATGGTCAGTGTTGTAGTAATTGGACAAACCAGTCCAAATCTGCTGTCTCCCAGGCTTGTTGTCTCAACTGTTAGAGAATCTTCTCTTTTCAAATGACTTTAAAAACATAACGATGCAAATTTGAGCAGTGTCTGCAAATTTGACCTGTATTTGTATCAGCCTGTTAGGAAGAAGCTCGACAAATGATTTCCATGCTGTTTTCAGTGTCTCTCCACTTTATTATTGTGAGAAAATTCGATGCATCTGCAGCGTGCACGATCTGGTTTTCTGATATGCAGATGCACAGCCTCGCCTATCTCGTGGAATCAGTGTAGCAACCGCTCTTACAAACGCTGTGACAATGTACAACCTCCTATCTGAGAACCAGATCAGACTGAAATTGGGACTGGGTCCAAAAARCAAAATACTGCAATCAATCTACTTACTGTGTCAGCATTCAGCTCCGTTTCTGTTCTGTGCTRTGCAGGGAAAGGAAGTGGGAAACGCACGCTAGCATCCAGAAACGGATTCCTGAGTCACGGAGGGTGGYGGTAATAGAAGGTGCTTGAAGGTTCCCATTTTTGCAGACACTGTGTGGGCTCAGAGATGTTGCAGGCGATGTTCTGAGCCCGGGTGACACTCAGGAAGTCTCTGCATGAYACTACGGATGCCACATGACTTCCTTGTTTACGCTCAGCCCATGTCTATGAAGTGACAGAGTGACCGSATCGTGTCACGGCGTCCTTGGTTCTTGGCCTCTGGAGTCACAACCCTGGGTACCAGCGGGGATTTGTGGAGTCAGGCCCTTGGAATATCATATTTTCAGTGCTGATGTGTTCAGACCGGGGTGACCTCTTGCCCAAGAGTGTGCATTTCCTTCCCTTCCGCCAGCCCTGCTGCTATTCCGGGCTGTGGGCTGGCACCGCTCCTCGTCCGGCGGGCATCGCTCCGGGGGCAGGTGGGCTTCCTCTGCGTGGCTGACCCTCCACTCTGCCTGCTTCCCGCTTAACCCTCTCATTCCTCAGTCCTTGAGCTTGCCATTCCCTCCTGGAATTTGCTGGATCATGGGAATATCATCCACCTGTTCTCCTGAGAGAAGGGGACCCTTTTGCCAGACCCCGCTCAGGAGCGCAGCATGTTCTGCACGGTCACTTTGAGGTTATAACACTAAATCTTCCCAAAGTAATCACACTTTTAGAAGTGATTTCAGCACTCAGATTTCTGGGTGAAAGCCAATTGCAAAGGTTTAATCTGCACCCTAAAGCTCTGCTGGTAAATCTGGTCAGTTCTGGTCAGTTCTGCCTTTATATGGGGGGAGACACCAATAGCAAAACACCTTCCCTGTTAAAGAGCAGTGGGACCTTCAGTGGCCGCAGCGAAAAAAAAAAAAAAACATTTTAAAGGATTTATAAAATTATTATTGCACTGCAGATGTGCAGCAGAATGCATGCATGGGCTTTGGCTCTGATTACTTTTTTTAATAGTAAATGGGGAGGCAAAGGAACATAATGCAGCTGGAACTCTGTGCTGAGGAAAATCATTAGATCCAGTGCCAGTAACTTTTCATGACGGTGATCACAGCTTCTTGCTTGCACTTCCCATGTAACTTTCACTATTGTGAGCTTTTTTATTTATCCATTAAGCTTCTTTTTTTTGGTAAATGAAATAATTTTTGGTTATGTTTTCCCATGGCTATCTTATTAAGTCCTGAGTTTCTTTGGGAAGCAGGGGGACAATATGTATTTTGAGCCGAAATACTACGGCACCTAAGAAAATAGGGTTTTTGTTCCTAATTGCCAGTTTCTTTCTGTCTTTTATCATGTCTTGTTTTAAAAAAAATCAACAAGCTCATTGTGATGCTTTTGATTAGGCTTCAACAGAGATAATAAAAGTGTAGTGTCCCTTTGTGAAAGGAGTTTTTAATTATTGTTAATTGTACTTGCCAGCTTCATTTCTGAAGGGAAGCGGAGGTGACCTCATCCTGAAAGTTGTCAGTCTCATGCTGGTGTCATTCACCRCTTGGAAAAGAGGTTGGGGTTTTGTTCCTTGTTGCTTCTTTTAATGAGGAGCTATCCACRGGCCTGATGGGCCCTGTGGCTTTGGGAATGCTTCAGTAGCAGGCTTRTTCCTGAAATATTGAACTGCAGAGCTGAGCCGGATCTCAGGGCATCAGCAGAGTCTCAAATCTGTGATGTGCCCATTCCAGGAGCATCTCTGACAGCAGCCAAAGACTTCAGGGAGAGGTGATGGAGTCCTTATAGAGCAGAACTACTAAAGATTCAAAGGGTTATTTCTGGTCTTTCATACTAATCTAATAATCTTGGGTGTTTCCATTATTTGTCCAAAGGTTTGATTTCTTAACTCTTCTCTGTTCTTGGCTTTGCCATATTCTTGTGAGGTCCCCRTTTCACCTGTGCTTGGTATTAAAACAGATGCCAAGAGAGATTTCCTCACCCTTTGGACTGCAAACCAGGCAGGGCAGCAGGGGCTGTGTGTCTGGGGAGGCACTAATGTGTCAGGACAAGTCAGCATTCAGTTGTGGCCATGATGTAAATGCCAAAATATTTACAATCATTGTAGTTCATTGAGCGTCTCCGTATGTCAGGAGAAGGATGAAGAGGATACATTTTTGTCTCCCTTCACTGTTCTGTATTTCTTAAGCTGTTACCTCGTTTCATCTTAGATGAACCTCCTCTAAAATACCCTGAACTTTCCAATTCCATTTCAGTTCACCCAGTGCCATCTGCCACGGTGTCTGCRATGTATTTCGGTCCTGACGAAATCCCCCTTCCTCAGCGGTACCTCCACACGCTGTCGTAAGGATGATGTGACAAGCAGAGCTGGCAAGTTGTTCCCACCTTTGTTGCCAATTATAAAGCAGTGTAAAGAGGCAAATTCTGACAGCCTGTGTCCTTAGAGGTGTGTGAATGCCTGACTCGTAGTGAAATCCTCAGCAGTGAGGCTCCTGAGCATCCCTGGGGCTCTGGGCTGGGGTCTCTGATCAAGTAGACTCTCCCTGACTTCCATCACTTCCTTGACTCAGATGTGTATTTAAAGCTGCTGATTATTCATTGGCATCAAAACATTGACTTGTAGATAGARAGAGCACAGCTCCCTGTAAAAGGGAATGAGCTTTCAGCGGGTTTGTTTCCTAATTCTGGACAAACCTGCAGAGTCAGTGAGCTTGGTGCATGTAATGGGTCTCCTCACAGCTGCCAGACTTGTTGGGGACTGTGGTCTGGAGCTCCCAGTTTATCTCATTCCTTTCCTTTCTGCTGCTCGTTAAAAGATTTAAAAAGAATTAAAATCTCAGTGGTGTGAGATTCTCAGGCTGTCTGAAATGGTTTTCATTCTGCGGCTCCTAGATTTTGTTCAGRCARAAGGAGRGGAAGTTTTCTTGAAGYAAGCCACAWTTTTCAGTAAAAACTCTGAATTCAGGTCACCAGTCTTTCCTATCTGAAGGTGAGGATCACAAGAGCCCCTTAAATGATTTTTCTGAAAACTATGGTAGTAGTTAGCACTTTGTAGTCTTGCCAAAACACATACTAAATGCAAATATTTTTAAGCCTTTTCACCTCCCAGGGTTGTTTGGTATCTTGTTCTGCTATCTTGTTTTTCATCCTGAACAGACACACAGGAGGCTGAGATCTTGTCTCACACTCACAAAACAGTGCAGAAACTGTGGCCTTCATAGTGTTCCTTCAATCTCTGCTCTGTGTGTTGTGTGGCTGTGACTCTGARGTTTCAAAATGGGATAAAGAACCTGTTCCCAGCAGCAGCCAGCACAGCACAGCTCCTCTCCCATGCCAGACAAGCTTTTCACGGTGGGTTTTGGAAGTCCATGTTTCACATGGGCACAGCTAGCTGTTGATCTAAAAAATAAAATTACTTGAAACTACTCTGGGTCACGAATAAATGACTGCAGGAATACCAGAGGATTGAGCAACAGGCAAAGGACATGTTGTTTCCTTTAAGAATTCTGACTAGAAATGACGTCACTTAGATAGTTTGGATGTTTGTGAGCACTACAGGACTTGGAAAGGGAAAGCAAATCGGAAAAACACTGGGAAGCTGAACAATTTGTTTTGTTTTATGACTCCCTGGTAGTTTAATGAGGGAGCTATTACTCATGCGCTGTCACTGCACATCTAGAAAATTCCTCTGGGTTTAAAAACTGGCAGGGAGAAGTAGTTTCCTAAAAAACACTGAATTAATGAGATAAAGCCCATTGCTCAGGAGTCCCTAACAGGAAGGGTCGGAGGTGGAGCTGTGCAGGGCTCTGGGTGTGCTGGAAATCTCCACAGGGGATTTCAGAGAGCAGATAGAGCTGGCAGGGATTCAGGGGAGTGATGCAGCAGATAAGCTCAGCATCTGCCTTTTMGGATACAGAACTAAGCATTTGGGCAGAAAAAAAAAATACAAATTTGATTGGTGTGTTGTAGGCAGTCCTGCCCCTCCATTCCTTTGCATCTGAAAGTACCTGAGGCTGGGGTGTTTAAAAAAAGAGATTTGTACCTATAGGCAATGGTACAAGGCAATATATTAATMATAYTGACMCRTGAAGGCWGGGATATTATATTTAAGGAGAAGAAAAAGAAAAATAATTTGTTGTGTGGGTTTAATTATATTGTTTTACATGGATTTTCATAGTTTCATAGTCTGTATTCCTGTGGTCTGTCAGACTTCTGACTTGTTGCTTTGAGTCTGTTTTATAGATCTGTGCAGTATTTTACTGTGCAGTTTGTGTGTTTACTTCAATTATTTTAGCTGGTGCCATGCCACACCAAAAATGCACATTATCCTCACCTTAACTGGAAACCTAAAACAACTTTCATGGCCCTGAGAGCAAGGTGAGGGTTGTTTCAGTTTGGTGATCTAGAGAGCACAGTAAGCAGAGTGCTGCTCCAGCCTGGAAATCCAAGTGAAGATTCCTCACCAACCCCCCTGACACAGTTACTCCCTCGTAGCAGAAGTTACTGTAATTCCTTTTGCCAAAAAAATGCTGATAAAGCAGAGGCTGCAAGGAGGGAAATCCGTAAGGAGTCTGGAAAGTGTGATGTAAGGATTAGTAATAGAATTAGCAAGCTGCTSTAGCGGTTCTGCTACAGTTTGTCTTAAATTACAGAACCTCCAAGATAATCAGAGTCATTCCTTGTCTTTCTGCGGTGCTGTGCTGGAGTCTGAATCAGTTTTTTCTTCTGTCTTTTAAGCACTTTCASAATTATTCTAATTATTCATTTTTCATCAAGGATATTACTAATTATCTATGCAGATATACAGTGTTTCCTGAACTGCTTCTGTATTTTAAGATTCAGCTCCAAGTGATGCTGAGCTGGGTCCCCCTGTACATGCAGCATACACCCTTTATGGAAATACCCAGTATTTAGCTAGTTTAAAATCCCTTTAAAGCACAGAGATGCCCAGTTTATGTCTCCATGCTGGATTTTTGCCCTTGGGTGTGGAACTCAAGTGCTGGGCCAGAATTAGGAAATGCTTCCTATAAGGGGTGCAAAAAAGTCCTGGATCACAGGGCAGACCTCAGTTTCCACCAGAACGGGACTGAAAAGGCTGGGGGGATACTTGAGGTGCTGAGAAGGTGTTAGAGGTATGGATGTCATGTAGTTTTGGAATCATAATAGCTAGTGGAGAGGGGGACACTCCAGAGGGACCTTGTTTGGGACATGCTGGACTGGGATTTGGGCATCAGTTGCTCAGAAGCTGTGTGTGCCTGGCAGGGAGCACAGGGAATCCCAGGTTTGGTGTGGAACAGCCTGCTGAGTGCCAGAAGCCACACAAATGATGTTTTGAGCCTCACATGTTGGCTCTGTGCTGCTCCAATTTTCCAGAAGGATGACAAGCATGGAAGGGTCTCTGCTGGTCTCCTGGTGGTGCTTCAGTGTCCAATGAGGGTAGTGACCACCACGGCTCCTGTGCAGCCTTGCTCTGGTGTTGGCGTGGATTTTGGTGGATTTTAGGCTCTTCCAGGGGACATTAAGGAGTTTAAGTAACTTTTTGATTGCAGAAAACTTCAGGTGAGAAGCAGGTTCCTCTCTCTGGATGGGACACCTTCTACGGTGATATGGCATGTGGTGATGCTCCAGCAGCTACTGAGCAGAGAATTTCATCACCTTTTTTTTTTTTTGACTCCCAAGCATCTAAATTGTGCCAAAATCCAGGCAGAACTGAGACAGACTGTGTGGCTGATGCCTGCAGACCCCAGTCTCATGGCAAGGGACACTGTGGACACCCATGTCACCCTGCCTGGTGCTGCATCACCCATGGGGCAGGACTGGCCTTCTCGGAGCCCCAGTCCTGTGTGTGTTGCACCAACACAAGAAAAATTTTCTGGCTTGTTATTGATGGAAACCTAACTTAATTTTCCTGTTAATGAGKCTGTAATTGCAGTCCATTACTGTTATCATGGTTCAGCTGATTTCCCTCCTTGGCTCAGGGTGCGTCCAGCGCTGTTTTCCCTCTGTGCTGTGGGGTTGGTGAGTGTGAGAGGCAGATCTGACCTAACTGGGGCCTCTCCCACCTTGGCACTGCCTGAAATCTCCATCCCATACCCATCCAGAGCTCTCCCAGCTCCTGTTTTCCACATGGACTTTGGAGTGCAGATACGTTCAAGGGACTGTCAGGTTTTATATTTAAACACCTTCCTCTTCTATTTTTTTTCTTAAGCTTTACTCTGTCAAAGCCTGTGCAGCTGGCRTTACACAGCACATACTTTATTATCCCAGTCATCACTTCAGCTGTTTAATCCTTTTAACCTTCACAGAGGCTACAGTAGGAATTATGGGGAGTGAATTTCCTCCTCAAGCGAATATCTTGAGTGAATTTCTTTTGGCCACTGTTGAAACCACAAAAAAATCCAGAGCAGTTCCGTGAAAAAAGGGCTCTCTTGATTAAGCTGTTTGCAAGGGATTGGAAGGGGTGAGTACAAAATGAGAAGGCAGTCCAGCTGCAAGGAGATGGTTGTGGGGACACCACACAGGCTGGCAGCTGCCACATTCCTGCACCCAACATCCCAGACCTGTTCCAACCACAGAACAGTTAATTCAGAACAGTCAGTCCTGCTGGGCAGGGAAAGGACCTTGCTGCCAGATGCTTTTTGTGTTGTACATTATCTCCGTAGGTTTTGCATCTGTCTTTGCTGCAGTTTTATTTTCTGCCTTCAAAATTCCCTTTTTTCTCRTTGTGTCTAGTAAATTAAATTGAATTTGCAAAATAGTACAAAGTGACATTAGGATGTGCCTGTTAACAGAGGAGAATAAATTAATTACACGCTGTGAACTAACTGAACTCATTTAGTAATTGATGAATTAACTTAATATGTCTGTTATGAACAGGAGAATTTGAATGCTGGCAGAACAAACAGTGCAATCTCTCATTGACTAAATCACTTGGGGTTTTTTAGGTTTATTTTKCCTTAGTTTAGTAATGGCCATATTTTTAGAAGTAGGAAGTTACACCAGTCATTTGCAATTAAAAGTTCATCTCTGTGATTCCATCCTGCACCGCTTCCAGACTGGCATCTTCCTCTTGAATTCTTTGGAAACTTTGAAGTTTCTACTTGCTTTTTCTTAACCAAATATTATCACTAGTTCTTTATCCTTCCATTTTTACCGTGGTCAAACTTTCAACAGCATCAATCATGTCTCCACTTGAGATTTCATCCTGACTGGATGTCCACGTTTCAGGGAGGTTTTGTGGTCTTCCTTAATCAGTGTTTTAATGTGCACGATGATGTTCTCTGTGCACATTCTGCATCTTCTCTCTTCCCAGATTTCCTTTACAGTAATAGATTTGATTACTCTCTCTCTCTTGCTGTCTCTGTTGTCAGGTTCTGAACCTGCTCTCTGTGCATCATTTTGTTTTCCTTCCAGGATGTTTGTGTGGCTTGTACACGTGGATTGATAGCAATCTGCTGCATCTCAGTTCTGTGTCAACAGAAAGGAGCTTTCTCCCATGCCAACCCTCTGTAAATGCCACAAAAACACCTTTGTATTTAAGTCTCTATTTTAAAACTACATCTTTCTGTGATGCCTAGAGTAGAAAGGCCCTTGGGCTGTTAATCTGCCTTTATTTCAGGTTTTATTGTCTTATTATAAATTCCTTATAGTTTCTCTTTTTTTTTTAATGTCTCTTTCTTGCCTCAGGCAGTAAACTAGAAACCAAGCTCATTTTATTCTGTTTGATATGAAGCTTCTAGATGAGTGTGTCTTGATCCATGACAGGTACTCTGCCCTGCTACAGTAATTGCCTTCCTTGGAAATCACTGGGAAGGTAAATACCTRCCTAAACAAACGGAATTTCTCAGGTCCCAGAGAAAATGAGAACTTCATCCATCCTTTAAAGCTCCAATTACGAGATGCTGACCTTGTTCGTAGCAAAAGGTGGAGCCAGTTGTGGGGAGGACACTAAAAAAAAGTCATTAGTAATTTAGATATATGTACGTTATATTTTCTGATGGACAGCGACGTTTTTTCTAATGCAACTGAAGTTGTTTAATAGCTGTTGTAGATCAAAGCAAAAACTAGCCTGTAAAACAAATTTATTTTCAGAATCCAACATCCCCTTTTCCCATCCCTCGCCTGGCTGTGTTCAATACATGGAGCATTTTGTTGTCCCCTAATTAGCTGAGTAWTTTCCATGGCGTGTGCCAGCATCAGGGTTTATTATCGAAGCACAATGTCTGCTTTTATCCTCATGATGTGACYGTCCTGCCACAGAAGTCACATGCACAAACTGAGTAGTAAAAGGGGTTCAGGAGTAAGGATCAGTAAATATTTTAAGCTGTGCGTGGTTGTGCAGATGTAATTGATTCCAGCAGTGCCAGATGCTCACCAGTTGATCCAGATGATCCTTGCTCAGTGTGCAGTGAAGATCCCACTCCTCTTCTGGCTCTACCAGTCCCTAGCACAGCATTGATCAATCCCTAAAATCTTTACCATAACTATGTTATTCCTCTGCATTTCATGAGGGGAAAGGGAAAGTGGAAATGCAAACATACATTTAAATAAACCATTTTATAAACTCCAGGTGCTGACTCACGAGGGCATCTTGCATATACCAGAGGAGGAACATGTTGTTTGAGGGAAAACCTTCTTATAAACCTGTGCAAATTGACGGGAAAATAATTTCTGTTTCCAGTACACTGATGGAATGAGATCTCTGCACTGGTTATTTTTCCTGCTGTGAAGTGTGTAGGATATAAATGTATCTGGCATATATATTTGTCACTATGCAGCAGCAGAATGTAGGAAGTGAATATCTTYAAAAAATACTGATTYCTACYTCATAGAATCRTAGAATCACWGAATGGTTTGGGTTGGAAGGGACCYTAAAGACCATCCAGTTCCRGCCCCTGCCTTKGGAAGGAACACCTTCCACTATCCCAGGTTGCTCAGAGCCCCATCCAGCTTCTTGGCTTYTTCAGCATAACAAGGAAAGGTTCCAGAGAGGTTTGTTTCACTCTGAAGATATTTCTGGTTTGAATTTTGGAGGTTTTTTTGCAGTATCATACGTGATAGGGGGAGTACAGAATATTTGTCTTTGACTGAAAGGTCCTCTGCAGTGTGTTTGTGAGGTGTGGGAATTCAGCTGGGGTTAGGACTTGAAGTGGTCTGATTGAACTTCCTATCTTTCTTAATTGTTATCTTCTTTCTATGTGATAATTTTAATTTCACTTCCTCTTGGGTAACCGTGGAGTAGTCTGAGTTTGTGTTGTATCAGACAAAGAAAACACAGACTAATAAATGGTTTTGTACTGTTTATTGTTATTTTTAAAAGATATATAGGAGCAGTTCTTTCCAGGCCACTTTTCACGCTTTTGACAGACCAAGTGCCACGCTGATGTGTGGAATAGCACCAATTAATCCAGTGCTGGAGATAAGCAAAGGCATGAGAGGGTGCCTGGTTTTGAGAGCTCACTTTGTAGGGACAGAAGTGGCTGTGATCCAGCTGGTGCCAAGGGGATACAAACAGCAGGTGTAGCTTCATGACAGGGGCATTTCTGCTCAGGGGTGGGATTAGAGCTTCTATTGAAACTTATATAACAGCCACAGTGCTGGGGTGGTTGCTAAAAATGATGCTCATCGCTCTTACGTCCCAAAAGCTGTAAGTCAGAAAAACTATTTTAAGCAGAAGAAATATTTTTGTTTTTTTTATTCTTAATGGTTACAGTTTTTCTCCCAGACCCCAATGAGATGATTTTAAATGTGTAAGGCAGCAGTGGGAATGAAAATAAGTGTTATTATAATGTAAGACATGGACAATCAACAGTGAGTTTTGTTGTGGGTGGCTGCTTCATTATCATACCCTCATTAACATACCTCAGCAATCAACAAGGAATTACATTTTTTATTATGGCTGTCCTGTCCAATTTCTAAAATACAGCATCAGCTGATTTTATCCAGCAAGTGCTGATGCGTTTGGGAAAAAAACCCTCACTATTTTCCTGCCTCTGCTGCCCCAAAGGTTGGTGTTTTGCAGAAGGAGCAGTCAGCTGCCATGGTGATGGGCACAGGGTGGGAATGTGGACAGAAATAGAGGGAGGCTGAAGCCAGACTGTTGCTGCTTCCTTATGGTTTCAGTAGCCCTCTCTGAATAGGATGGTGACTGATTCCAAGGATTTCGCTGGGTTTTTTTGTGCTTTTCTGCCTCAGATTGTCGCAATTAGCACAAGATAATACTTGGTTTTATGATTAAGAAGGAGAGTGAGATTCTGAGATGGATAATGTTTGTACAGGGTGGATGTAACTCCCTGCAGAGCAGCTTGTGCCCGTTGTGCTGGGATTTGGATGCACAGAAATCTCCCTCCTCCCATCCAGACTGAAGTCAGTTTTTGGTAATGCATAATTCATATCCTGAAGCCTTTGTCACAAAAACATCTTACTGCTTTTCCCCCAGCCTGATAAGCCTGCTTTTGTATTTTTAGGATTTCCTTCCCTGCTAATCCCCAAAATCAGCCTGAAGAGGTTTCAAAACAGAGTTCAGAGTAAATCTGAGACAACTTTTACGTCAAGGATGTTGCTCTGTGCAGCAGGTGATTCTCTGGCACCTGTTATTTATGGATTCTGCCTCCACAAAGAATTATTTCCCTGTGGCACTGCTGCCACAGTCAGTGCACAGGTGGACTGCAGCTCGAGGGGTTGTGCCAGGAGGTTTGGATTTATCTTTGGATACATCTCAAAGGGTTGTCTACACATACACTTTGCTAAGAAACAGACAGTGATTTTTTGGGATGAATTTTGGAGCTTTAATCCAAAATGGCTCTTTCCATGGGGAACGTGATACCTGAGGTGGGTTAGTGGCACTGCTCAATTGCCTGTTCTGTGAATGCCCTCACAGAACTACAGATTTTGGGGAGCCATAATGTGGTTAAAAGACTGTGTAAAACCTGGAGAAAGAGAAAAACTATTCTCAAGTTGTGTTTCAATTCATCTGTTTGCAGGCAAACACAGAGGGGACTAATTCAAACAGCTTCTGGTGTTGTTTTTTTCTTCCAGATTCTGAGGACAAACCTGTCAGTAATGAATTGTTCCAGAAGTACAAGGATAAAGCAGTGATGGTGGAGGCTGTTCTTTCTGAGGTACAGCACATGTGTCCCTTCCTGGTATCTGTTGTTGTAAATACCTTGTAGCCATCAGACCTTTCCTGCTCAAAGCTTTCAGAAGCTTTGAAATTAAAAAGATAAAACATGGTGTACCTGCATAATGGCTAAATTGGATGTTTCACTAGTGGGAAATAATTGTCTTTATTTGAGGGCTGTTTGCSTGTTCCAGAGGAATGTTCCCCTGATCCCTTTATTTCAGAGCACTTCTTAGTGCAGCTAAACAAAGCACAAGAAGGAATGTGAAGTACTGTCATCAATGTAGGAATCTTTTCACTAATGGTTTCTCGTTTTTTTCCTCCCAAATGTTTTTTTTTTTTTCTCCTTACTGTTTATGTCAAGCCACCACAGACCTCCTGATGATATTAAATTCCAGCTGTGGAGGCTCTGATCGTTTCTAGCACATTGCTCATTTTAAGATGACAGAATTGTTCAGTGAGAGAAATTCAAATGGAAAAATCCAGGCAAACGGGCCTGTGGGAAAAGTTGGACCTTGTGTAAAAACACAGTAAAACTTGAGTAAAAAGCTCAGAATTCAGTGTATTGATTTTCTTGTGAAAGTTCAAGAGCTGTGTTTCCTTGCAGGCTGAAACTCATCTCAGCTCCTCATGACCAGCTGAGCAAGAGAGATGGGATTTGATGCTATCCAAGGTGTAATTCCACAGTTCATGTCTTCTGCTAGTGCCAGCTTAATCAGTTTCTGCCCACTCCCAGCCATTCATTTCCAGCTCAGCAGCAATGCAGTGCCATCTCTTCCCTGACAGTGTGGAAAACCAGACAACTGAAAATAACTCAGTCAGGAAAAGAAACACTTCGTTTTTTTCCCTTTGAATTAGAATCATTTGAATGAACTTCTTGGCCCACAGGCAGTCGTGTTGGTACCACTGAAGGTGACAAGGACTGTGGCATCAGAGGCAGCAGTGAGCACTGGAGGGTGTCCCAGTGCTGTGTGATCTTGCTGTCAACAAAAAATTTGCTCTGGGACCATATCCTGAATGAAGGGCTTTCGCTAGCCACAGGATTATTTATTGAACTGCTGCTTTTCATTTATTTTATTAAGAAAGATTAACATCTTCTTGTTAGGGCAGGTTTATTTTTTTTACTTGAGGAGATAAACCATCTCTGTGAGAAGTCAGTCAGCTTTGTGGACAGCCATGAATGTCAATAAAGTCTTGGCAAACACAGTAGGTATTTATTCAGCCTTGCAAATTAAAAACATTTTTCCTGCTTGTTTAGTGAAGGGAACAAAAAAAGACAAATTACAGAGCGGATGAGCTCTCTTGATAGTTGGAATTCATTAAGCTGGTGGTGAAAACGCTGGGGGATTGATGGTGCAGAAAAAGAAAAGATGAAGCAGCTTTTCCCCAATAGCTGCGGTTTAAGTTCGAGTTGAAAATGACCGAAGAAAAAAAAAAATCCCTTAAAAGCATCTGTAACTGACTTCACCATCCCAGTTTGTATCTGGGTAGACAGTTCTTTCTCACTGCAGTTAGTATTAATTGGTTTTTCAGTTGACAGATAATTTCTCGGTGGCTCCTCCATCTCCATCATGCCATGGTGTGTCTGCAGCAGCTCATAAATGAGATCCATGGCCAGGCGTTAAGTAGAAAACTCACACAGTCCCTTCCCGTGGTACAGACAGAGCCTTTCTGCAGACTTGTCACTCTGTCATCTTCCCTTGGCTCCACATTTTATTAAAACAAAAAAAAAAAAAAGGAATTTAAAAGTTTCAGTAAGTTGAGCAGTTTGTCAGATGCGATGTTCTCACAGGCCATTGTCTGCAAATTATGGGCTGACTCTGCCTTTCAGATGGATCATAAAGCTGTCCTAAGTACAACTCTAACAAAATCCATTTGCACAGCTCCTGTTATGGCAGGGCATGGAGAGGAAGCAGTAGGACTTACTTTTGATGGACTTCCTGTCCAGGATCATTAGTACACATGGAAATCTCCAAGTCGCACCCAGTGCATGTTCTCTCTGATTATCCCTGATTAATGGGATAAGGTGCCCCCACAGTTGTCTCCTGCAGGCACAAGCAGTTCTCATGTTATTCCAAGTGCAGGAATTCTGTGAGAATTCATCATTGGAAGAGTGAGGGCTCCCTGATGAGTGCTCAAATGAAGCTAAATCACCTGTAAGTCACTAAAATTTTTCAACAGCAAAACAAAACCTCTGTAAACTTCATCCTCTCAGTGCTTTAATTGCAGACAAAACTTTACTCATTGAAGTGATCCCATCAATGTCAAATAAAAACATGAATTATGAAGCTTGTAAGATTAGAGCTTGAAGTCACTGACATGTCATTCCCATAATTTTCTCTGGAGGATTACAGAGCATTTAATTTGTAACTGCAGAAACCTAAGTGTAATCAGATGCTGTTCTATCTACAGTTTTTTTCTAAGTCATTGAATTCTGGGTTTGCTTTTCCTGTGTCTCAAGTTCTAACTTGTAAATGTAAAGACATTAACTCCTCTGTTCTTCTTCTTCCCAGTTCATCAAGGAAGTTGCCCTCAGTCTTCTGATCATTAAATCTGGGAAACATGGAGCAGTCCAGGATTTGAAAATGTTTTAAAACTTCCAGCACCTAATTAGAAGAAGCAGCACAATAGCTTTCTATCCGCAGTTCATTTGGTTTTCCAATTTAGGAATGACAGTTTACAGCCCTGATGTGACCATGTTTCTCATTAGCCTGTTCTAGAAACACACAGAGTAACTACAAGTTTTGAAAGATGCTTTCTTCAAAAGTGCAAATGATACTAAATGGCAGAATTTGCTTTCTGGGTAGCCAGATGGAGATGCTGTGGTCTGCAGCCATCCTAAGGCTGGTGGTAAAGGCAGAGCCAGGCAGCTGGAGCTCAGCTTCAGATCCATGGATGTCCTGGATGCAGCTGCATGGAAAAGATGCTGTGGCCAGATTTAGCATTGTCCAGAGAAGAATAATGATGAAGTGCCACTGCTTTCCTTATTTCACAGATGGATCTCAGGTTTCTTGGGCTTTTCTCATGAAGATTTTCTTGGAGAGCAGTGTTTCAGTCGTGCTGCTGACAGATACCTTCATGGGAACTGTCCACACTGGTTTGATTTCCCTCCTTCAGCCATCTAGGAGTTGGATTCCTAGGCTAAGCTAGGGTTTGTTTGCCCTTGTGGTAAATGAAGGGAGAGCTTCATCTCGGGAGGTGATGAAACTTGAGGAACAGATGTAATTAGCTGGGTTTTTTTACATGGTTTTCTGCTCCCTGCAGAGTTGGAGACTGAGAATATTTGCCTGTCCTCAGGACTCCGCAGATGAATTTATCTTGGGTGGTGGTTTAGGGAATTATATTAGGGAATATATAAGTTCTGTAGGAAGTTGCTGAGGGTAGCAAAAGAGACTGAGGGAAGACTTTACTTACCTGAAGACTTAGATTTGCCTGGAAGAAGGTTGTGGTGAGGTGGGAATCAACCTCTTCTCCCAGGTAACAAGTGACAGGACATTGGGAAACAGCCTCAAGGTTCRCCAGCAGRGGTTCAAGTTGGATRTTAGGAAAAATTTMTTCACTGAAAGAGTGGTTAAGCATTGGAATAGACTTCCCAGGGCAGTGGTGGAGTCACCATCCCTGGAAGTGTTCAAAAAATGAGTGGACCTGGCACGTCATGATCTGGGTTAGTGGGCATAAGTCAAGATCTAGAGTAATCTTGGGAGGTCTTTTCCAACCTCTATGGTTCTAATCAACTAAAATTAACTTTCACAGGTCTTCCAGAGGCAGGTACAGAGCACAACCTGGCGTAGCAAACTGCAGGAGGGAAAAAAGTAAAATCATTCACTCATACTGAAATCACTGCAGCAAGGTGAAGTTCGGAACCCCTGCATGGCTGAAGGAAAAACAGTTTGGCTCTGCCTGCACTTGAAATCAGCTTTATTTTATCCACTGGTGTTTTTTGAGGCTCTGTGGAAGTTTCCCAGGCAGCTGCGTGCTCGGGGCAGAGCCCAGGGACACGGGCACAGCTCCGTCCTGCTGCTTCCTGCCTGCTCTGCTCCACACAGGCACTTTCTGGACAGAAATCTGCACAATAAATCCAGTGCTGATGTGGCCTGGCGTGGTGACAGCTCTTCCAGTAACTGCAGGAACTGCCCGCTTGTGGAGGCCCAGCCTGCTCCGATGGGTTGTTTTCCTTCAGACTCTGTTGTTCTGCACCGGATGGGGCACGTCAGTGTCTTTGTGCTTCCCTCTGCCATCCAGATCCTTTCTGGTGCCTTCTGTGCCGCTGTCTGGGGTAATTTGTTCCTTTTTGAGAGGCTGTGATGCACCTGAGTGCCTCCCAGAGCATGCCACCGAGAGCTGGGCTGTGCAAACACTCGAGATTTGCTCGACATCGCTCTGCAGATGTGCTTCGGGTCTGCTGTTTGTTCTGCCAGCTGAGATGAGCTGCAGAGAGGTTATGAAGAAAAAAAAAATTGTGTTTGAAAGGGAGTAAATTGTCTAGAACACACTTCAGTAGCAGATTTCCAGGAAAGATCCCTGTGTCAGATTTCTAAGAAGCGGTGCTGGCTCCAGGTGCCGAGTGCCAGGTCTGAATAGTCCGTAATCAGCACAGTTCTTAACGTTCGGTCTGGGGACATGCTTTTCCCCTAATTTGCAAATCCCACCTCAGCCAGAGCTAGCAGACAGGTGGGCAGGTTTCCAGGCTCTCTGTGTGACGTTTGGGATGAATATTCACCCTTTAGGCACTGATCCGTAGCTTTTTTCACACTCTGGTCCTGATGCTGCTGGTGAAGTGAAGAATCCATGATATCTTGCAGGAGAACATCACACATGTTTTGCTGTCACAAGAGGGAGTTTTGCAGCAGTGCTGCCTTTGCTGGTGTGTCTGGGCATGGTTGTGCTGTGGGCAGAGCTCAGCAGACAGAATGTGTTAATGGAAGACAGCAGCACAAGTGGGATGAAGGTCCTTCATTCCTTGTTAAAGCCTTGTACATGTTGTTCAAGCTTGGCTAACAAAATGCCTCAGAGTGACACTGCTGCAAGCAATTCTCTTGCTGTTGGTAGCGCTGTAATAGAAAACAGAAGTGAACATTTGAGTGACTCAAACCAAAATCAAGGGTAAGAATAAGAAAAAAAGCATCAACTGGTTTAATAGGAAAAATAAAAACCCGACGTGGCTAGGTATTCTTCTGTGGCATTTCCAATTTATTGTTACAGGAATATCCTCCCAGCTAGACACAAGCTCCCTCAGGAAGCTGGTTTCATATGGTGGTTTAGATTTAACTATTCATTGTCTAGCACCATTTGAAATCAGTGTTCTTGGAGGAAGAATGCCTGCCTTCGTCAGGGAGATGGACCCTCGGGAGCCTCAGAGGAAAAGAAGAGAAGGTCAAGATGATCTTGTGTGGTTCTGCCATTCCAGTTAACCTCCACCACCAAACAGTCCCTTGGTGGGACTGGGGGGGTCTGTGGCCCCAGGTGACCCCTGGGGAACAATGCAGTGAGTGATTTCAGAGGCAGAAATACTGCTGGCAGCATTTTTATAATATTTGTAAGTGGTGAGCAGGAATTTCAAACCAAGAAGGTTTTGAGACAAACTAGGCAAAAAGGTAAAATAAAGAATTGAAACTCAGTATTGAAGATACTGATTTTAATGCCCCAACTACTGAAAACTACTACAGCTAATTCACACAATATGGTGAGGAATAAGGAACTGCATGTGCTCCACTTTTTTCCAGCTCAAAACCTGTTTCAGCCTTACTTTGATCCATTTTTGTCAGTTCTTCATCACCCTTGTAAACACTTCGTACATGTATCATGCAAGACACACAATGGAATTTGAAMCAGGTAATTGTGCATTGARGCACTGGCAGTTCTGGATGCTGTTTGCATCCCTCCTGCATGTTTGGCTTTTTGTTGTGGCATGTTTGGCGGATCAGAATATGTTATTTATTTTGTGTGACAGGACTTTCCAGTGTGCCTGTTGCATGTTGGTGGCTGGATGTGTTCATGGAAGTGGCCAGTGACTGTGAGAGTTGGACCACTGAATTAGAAGAATTACTGAATTAGAAGTGTTTCAAGATTTTTTTTTTTTTTTAAGTATTTTATTGTGTATGTGTAGCTCTTGGTTGATTTGAAAATTTTCACTGTCTAAACCTTTTGTATTCTCATCAGGTGCTTTAATAATAATTATATCAAGTATTTAGGGATTCTTCAATGTAAAATACTGTCCAGCACTTAACTCTTCATCCCTGCAGACCTCCGTAACCCCTTTAGAGGATGACTGATTTCTTTTGGTGTTCAGAGTCAATTATAATTTCTAGCACCATTTGAAATCGGTTATAGTGATTGGGGAATTGCACCTCGTGAATTTTCACACAAGAGGCTCCAAAGAGAAGCTTCAATGGTATTACCCAGGACTGAAAAAAGGGACGTGTGTCATTTTGGTGAATGGAGTTGCTGAACTCAGAAATAAGGTTTAAACTTTACATGTTTAAACTCTGGGAGGTGGGGAATTGTGAAATGTATAACCCAGGGTCTTGGTTTAGGTCGTGTGTGTGAAGATGATCCTTGGAATGGTTTGGAAACCTTCAGGTGCTGAGAGGGAAGATCAAGGGAGATGATTTTCCAACCAATGTGGACTTTGGATCAAAGAGAAGAACCCCACCCTGTTGGTTTAATGATCTTTCTGTGAGGTATGAGGAAATAAGAGGAGCAGCAGGAAACCTTCCAATCTGCAATTTCCATACTCTGGCCATGCTGAAAGCAAGATCTCATGGAGGTTTTCCCTTCCAGCCTGAGAGCTTCTTGCACTCTACTTTCATACACTCCTTACAGTGTGAGCCATAAAAAACCTGAGTCATTTCTCCAAGGCTGTTTAAAAGATAAGAATTTCTCTCTGAAATTTCAGCTCTTCAAAGAAGCAACTGGCTGGAGGCAGAGCGGAAGGTGAGTCGTGTCTCCAGTTCCAGCAGAATCTCATGATCCATGAAGATAATCTCTGAAAATCACTCTTCAATCAGTTAGTCATGCTACATCCAGCTTTTTGGGAGTTAATGATATCAACCTACAGCAACACCTCACACACCAACCTGCAAGGCATCCCTGTAGCAGGGGATGTTTTCCTGGATGTCCTGGTGAATTCTGCAATGTACTGCTTTTCCCATTAATCCATATGGGGAAACTAAAATAGAGGGGTTTGTAAACAAGTGGAACAGCTTTTGAATATTCAGAGGAACTTCTGAGGTTGTGGCTGGTTGTTGGAAACAAATTTACCTTTCTTGCCTCCATATTTTTGTTGGTAAATGAAAATATATTGAAAGTGTACTGAAAGCTGGGGAGGGAGTTTGGGCAAGGGGATGGAGTGACAGTCACAATGGGAAATGGCTTCAGATGGAGGGCAGGGTTAGATCAGATTCTGGGAATAAATTCTTGGCTGTGAGGGTGGGGATGCCCTGGCACATGGTGCCCAGAGAAGCTGTGCCTGCCCCTGGATCCCTGGAAGTGTCCAAGGCCAGGTTGGATGGGATTTGGAGCACCCTGGGGTGGTGGAAGCTGTCCCTGCCCTTGATGGGGTTCTGTATGGTCTTTCTTTCTGATTGAGATAATCACAAACCAGAAGAGACTTTATAGAAAAAGAATGTGACCTTTTTCAACTCTCGTTTCCATCCATTCATGAAAGCCATGAATCCTTCCTGCTCTGCCTCTCTTTAGTCTGAGCATTGAGAAGTGGGTTCTGCTGTGTTTAGTACAAAAGATTGTAGGTTAAGCCCTTAAATTAATAATAATAAAAATTAAAATATGAAAAATGTAGACTGGCTAGCAGGTTTGACAGATGTTCTTGTAGAGGTTAAAAGCTGTGCAGAATAAAGTGATGTTGGAAGCGTGACTTGCAAGTAAATCACCAAGTTTTAAGTCCATCCACTGCCTGAGTAGCTCCACTGCAGACAGTTGTTTCAATGATTTCATATATGAAGACCCTGCAGGAACATATGGATCTTTTTGGACTTTTGCTGCTTGTGCTGTGCCTGTAGGATCAAAACATCTGGACTTAAAGGGAACTTGTTAACACAAAAACTAATCTTAAGGTTAGGACCAACTGCAGAGTGATGCAGAAACAGGTGAAGAAGATTAATAACATTTTAATTCTTTCTGTTGAAAGGCAAGAGGTTCTTAAGATGTATTAATTCCTTCTGTTTGCACCATGTGGATGGAAGAATGGAGCTGCCAAGTGCTTGGATCTTGGGGAAGTGTTTTCAGACATGGGCACTGCTGCTGGTGTGCCTGTGTTCACACACAGGGTTGTGTCCTGTTCATGCTGGATCTTCCTTTCAGCAGCAGGGAAAGAAAAGATGAAAGAAGGAAGAAAAATGCCTGGAAATAGAAGTATTTCAGTGTAAAACATATCTGAGGAACAGGGAAGTATATGTAACAAGCTGCGGGGTATTTTTTTTTTGGTTAGGTTTTTTTTTTTGGTTGGTTGGGTTTTTTTTTTTTTTTTTCTTCTAATTTAGCCTCTTTGCTCTCAACTCCTGGCCTTTTAAAAGAGTGAAGCTACTGGAAGGCAGTCTTCCATGTCTCACAGGCAGGTTTAGGTGTAAAATGGTGCCTACAAAACCTGCATCAGTCATGAAATGCAGATCAGGTACCACAAACTATTTGTTTGCTAGTCTGCTCCATCCTTCTGTTGAGAGACCCTGCAGCAAACACAAAATTCAAACTTCAGGGGGGTTTTCATGGCCAGAAAAGTTTGTCTCGTTGCT
>NW_026624153.1:0-8663 GCF_030028575.1 Malurus melanocephalus
CACTCCTCATCTGCTCAGTGAAGGCTGCTCAGTGAAGCAAAACCTCATTTCCAGGGCCAGGGTGTCCTTTGGTTTGTTTTACTTAAGCATGACTACCAAAGTCTCCGGGAAAATTCCACAGCGTCAGCACATTACAGTGGGATCCGATATTTATAAATATATATACACACACACACACACACATTTATATACTATATATATATAATGAATGAGTATCTATATCTATTAACAATTTTAGTACACTTTTATACAATAGAGACACTGATTTAATGTGGAGGGAAGGGCATTTTTAGAACAAGCTCCCCCAGCACTCAGAAAGTACCACTTTTCCCTTGAAATGGTTCAGGCTCCAGCAAAGCTGATTTCTCCTGGGACAGACCATCCAGTGTGTGGATTTTGCTGGCAAAGGGTGGCTGAAAAGAAAACAGTCCCAGAGTTCACAAGGTCTGTGAGAAGAGTCGGAGGCCGGAGCTGCACATGCTGCGTTGTTAGTGGCTTTTGCTGCTAATTGGACGCGGGCTGCCAAGCTGGACTTATTCCAGCGGAAAAAGGAATCTCTTCCCTGCTTTTTCCCCTGACAGGTCAAAGGTCAGATACCTTAAAAGCCTGTACAACTACTTCAAGCTTTCGATGTTGTACTTAAAAGCTTTGCTGTGGAGCCCCTGTCCCACTGCTTCGCTTCCTCCTGCTGTGAAATTCCCTCTGGCTCAAAAATTCCTGGTGTGTCCCAGTCCTGCTCCACGCCTGCTGCCAGATCCAGCCCAAGCCAAACCTCTGCTGAGATGCTCTTTTGTTCTTGATGGCATATTGGGCAAACTTGAATTTTTCTATCCACATCCCTGACTCCTCCTGAAAAGTGGGAGATGTGGCTTCAACAGCCAGCTGTCCTTGATACAATTCATCCAGACCTACATTTTCCCCACTGTTTCCAAGAGAGAGGATAGAATCATAGATCGTATGTGTCTCTAGAAACAGATAATGCAAGCAGGGCAACGTGGAGGAGGAGCACCCCTTGTTTTGGCAAGGCTGGTGCAGAAATACCCTATGGCAGGGGGTAGGACAAAACGAGCTTTAAAGATCCCTTCCAGCCCAAACCAGTCTGTGATTCCATAAAACAAGCTGCCCTATTTTAATGCAGTTGGTAAATTATAGATCCCACATTTCAAAACCTCATCAAACTCCATAAAATGATGGGCAGATATTGCAAACTTCCAGCTTCTGGCTTGGAAAACTGCAAGCATTGCTTGTCTGATGGGGTTCCTGACTGCCAAGGCTGGCAGAGGTGGGGCAGGGTCCTGCAGGGTGGCTCCCACCCCCAGCACAGAGCATTTCCCTCCCTGGTGGTGGCCAGGAGGCTTTTGTGGATCTCTGCACCTTCCCTGTCCCTGCAGAGCTGGGGACTGTGAGAACCACCAGGAGCCATCCTAGGGGACACAGAGAGGACACAGAGCTCTCTCTACCTGCCAAGGGAGGAGAGCAGACCTCCACCTAGGTGAGTCTGACAGCAAAGCCCATCCTGGGGCCCAGGCACCCTCCTACAGAGACCAGAGCTGCTGGGAAAACAAACGCTGCAGAGTGCTGACTGCATGGTGGGAATCAGCCTCACCAGCTCCCTGGCTTTTATTTGCAGTACTGGAGATAAGAAACCCAGGGTGTTGTGGGAAACAGGAAGACCTTATCTCCCATTCCAAGCTGCTTCTCCTGCCACAGCCTCATTTTTTTTCCCACTCACCCCTGATAGCACATGATTCAGGTCAGCAGAGAGGGCTGTGCACTGCTGCTCTGAGCATCACTGAGCCTCTGAGCACTTTGGTGGCACCAGGGGCTAAGGTTATTACCAGGATCATAGAATCAGGAAGCACTTTGGGTTGGAAAGCACCTTTAAAGTTCATCCAGTCCAAACTGCCCGTCAGTGACCAGGGACATCTTCCACCAGACCAGGTTTCTCAGAGGCACATCTAGTCTGACTTTGAATGTTTCCTAGAATAGGGCAGCCACCACCTCTCTGGGCAACCCGTGCCAGTGTTTCACCACTCCCACTGTAGAAAAATCCATGGATAAACCCACAGGCACATCCTCAAGGGCCTCCACAAGCACAGTGGATGCCACAGTCACTGGCAGGGTCTCTGCTGAGGTCAGCCCCCAGCCTTGCAGGTGCCAGAGAACAGTGCTAAAACAGGGCTTTTGGAGCAGCCAATCCATCAGCAGGTCAGGACCATGGGACACAATATTAGGACTAGAAATACTGAAATCCCAGTAAAGGGAAAGTCTCAGAAAGGGACTCACAACTTGTGAGTAGCCACTGCACTTCCAAAAAACAGCTAGGAAAAGGGACAGCTCTGCCATTTGCAGTCTTCAGCCATCCTTCAGCCCTTAAGCTCCCTACCAAACCTGGAAATGAGGATGCTATTGTTGGATTTCCAATACAAACACAAATATTGACTCCCTTTAATTTGGTGACTGTTGAGCACTTCACCTCATCGCTGCAATGTGGGTCGGGGTTGCCTGCATCAGACATTTTTACAGACAACAGCCTAATGCTTCAGTGTTAGAGCCACATCTCTCACGAGTTTGGACTAAACTCAGAGCCTAAATCGCTGTTCAGATGCTGAGTAAGGCCCCTGGTGATGCTGTGCTGAGCCTGGCCGTGGTGATGTCTGTGTGAAGGGCAGGTGCCCACCTCCACCTCTCAGTGCCACAGGGGCTTCATGGCAGGACCTGGTGGGACCACACAGGAGCGCTCTGCTCCCTGCCTCAGGAGCAAACCCAAGAGTGAAGTATTGCTGTGGGACCCATGAGGACATGGGATCTCAGCCCTACATCTTCTCCCACCTGGCAAAGAAGCCCTGCTGATTTCAGGTCCCAGTCGGAAATCCAGCAGGATGCAAGACCCAGCCTTGGCTCAATCCACCTCCAAGCGACCTCTCTTCCAGCTCATGTGTAACCAGGGAAGGGCAGAGTGCAGCATCTGCACCTTCCTGCAGCCCTGGCTGGACACTTCTCACCAATGAGGTGCAGGGTGTGGGTGACAGAGACAAATCAGAGGGATCTGGGATCCACGACAGCGACTGGGATGGAGCCACCAGGGAAGGAGGGAGGTGACAACAAAGCACCCTGACTCGGGCAACGAGAGGAGAAGGGGATTAAAGGAGGGGATTAGCAGGGAGAAAACTGCAGGTCATCCTCAGTGAGAACAAAATGAGGCAGCAGCAGCCGAGGCAGCCCTGCCCGGCCGCCCCTGCTGCCCCCAGCCCAGCTCCCAGCGCGGCACCTCCTTTGTGTCTCCCTGACCTGGGGATTAGGAGTGTGGGAACAGCCCTGTGCTGCCACGCCTGCACACACTCACAGGGCCAGGCAGGGCTGGGAGGAGGAGAAAGGGACACAGGTGGCTGCTGCCGTGGCTCTGTGCTGGGAGGCTGCTGGGGCCGGGCCAGGGTGGGTGAAGTCCCTCCTGCTCATCCCACGCTTTGGTTCTCTGCTGGAAGCACCTGGGAGCTGTGGGGCCTAAAGCAGAGCCAGCACACATCACTGGCCCCTAACAAGCCTTGACCATTTCCTTGAGCATGTACCACAGTGCAGGAAATGAGAAAACATGGTAAATCAGAGCTCTCTGAGTGCAGCCCAGTGGGAGCTTGGGCAGGGACCAGACTGGTGCACCCAATGGGAAACCTGGGGATTACCAGCCTGGGCAAGGCTCAGGATCCCAACATGGGCATTTTATCCTCACCCACCAGGCTCTTGAGATCTTCAAGACTCAAAACACCCTCCCAAATCCTCTTCTCCTTTGCCCCCACACTCCAGGCAGGAGTCAAGTCATAACTCCCTTGTGCACATGGAGCATCCTGGAATCCCTCTTGGGACGCGGCCGAGCCATGGGGACCACAGAAGAGGTTTGGCAGGAGCATCAGTTCCCAGAACATGTCAGAAAGGCCAGCCCATGATTAACAACTAATTAGGAAATGTCTGTCATGATTATTATCCTAATGGTCCTGGTAAGAAAGGCTCCTTACCTTAGGAAAAAAATGGATGTTGGCTCCAACAGTCCCCAAACATAACAGCCCACTGTGGGAAACTCCAGACTTCAGTAAAAACTAATAGTCTCTAGCTGGCACAGGAGATTTTATTTTTAAGTAAGCCAAAGCAAACTGAGTGATTTTTCAGTGAGCTCTGGAACCTGTGGGCTGGTTAGGCCAAGGGGGAGGCAGGAGGGGCTGCTGTGCTGGGGGTGGCCACTGTCTCCATGCAGGAACACAGCCTCCTGTCCTGGGACAACAACAGCCAAACCCCAACACAAATCTTCTTTTAAAACCACAAAATGAAGCATAAAGCCATGGAAAGGGACCAGTGCCATGGCATCAGGTGATCCCATTCATCCTGCCTGGACTTGATACCTCCACAGCAAAACTGAGGACAACAGGCTGTGTGTCCTGTCAGTGTCCTGGCTGCATACCCAGGTGAGCAACTGAGTTTTGCAATTCAATGGGATCACTGTTAATCAGCTGCTGAAGTATATTGGAAATAGATAG
The DNA here is from genome assembly GCF_030028575.1 of Malurus melanocephalus. Taxonomy (NCBI): domain Eukaryota; kingdom Metazoa; phylum Chordata; class Aves; order Passeriformes; family Maluridae; genus Malurus; species Malurus melanocephalus. The sequence continues at coordinate 4,527 of NW_026624153.1, forward strand.
AGAGGTTAATATGAAGTAACATTTTAAATGCACACAAATTTGCCTGGATAGATATTCCCAAGTAACACAATGCTGCTTTCCAATGAAAAATTATTCAAGTCCAGCTCCAAAACCATTTGCCCACATGCTAGTCTTTAGGCTTTCCAGTAGCTCCCATCAGCTTCAGGAGCTCAGCCCAAAGGATTAGGAAATAGATGAGCTAAAGTCTGCAAAATAAAAGTTTTTCATAATTGAGACGTGCTGTCATAGGGATCACCACAGGGATCCTCCTCTGCAGATCAGGGAAAAAGAGACTTCTCCAGTTAGACTGACAAGTATTTTCCAGCTCCAACGTCAACCAAATGCCACTTAATTTTTATCAAGGAATCACTGAGCAAGGCCCTAGCCATGCAACTGGAAAGTCAAGAAATTAGCATTGCCCTGAGCTAAACACTCTGAGAAAAACAAATAACAAGGATTCAAGGAGTGTTTGGATAATGCTCTCAGGCCCAGCGTGGGATTGTTGGGGTGTCTGTGCAGGGCCAGGAGTTGGACTCGATGATCCTTTGGGTCCCTTCCAGCTCAGGATATTTTAGGATTTGAACCAGTAAGAAAACACGATGCAATTGTGAGTTCCAAAGCGCACAGAGCAAGCGAGGCTCTGGGGCCATCCTGTGTCACCCAGAGGTGTGAGGTCCCTCAGTGTGCTATGGCACTGCAGAGCAGGAGAGCTCCCTGCCTTGTTCAGTGTCCAAGTGGGTGACAGAGAATTGTTCAGAATCTGGTGCTTGGACACTTGCCCAGGCTGAGGTCAGTGCTCAGCGTTCCCTCCTCTCCACACCTGAACTCAGCAGGGATGTCAAGCCCATACCTATGTCAGGCTCTCAGCAAGGGCTTCTCCAGCTCATTAAGTGCACAATTAGAAGCGATCAAAATTAAAATATTGAGCAGTGGGAACCAAACAATGGCCTGGTTTTTTCTTTCTAAATTCCCTGGAAGTGCCTAACGCCAAGCTGGATGGGTCTTGGACCAAGCTGGGCTGGTGGAAGATGTCTCTGCCCCTCTGTCTCTCGGCAGGGGGTGGGATGGAATGAGCTTTAAGGTCCACCCAAGCCAGTCTGTCATTCTTTTATGCTGGTGATTCCATGGTAAACGCCTCCCCCAAAGAGAGACATAAAAGTGTGTCCTACTCTGGCACTTGGAGTTCTTGCAGCAGAGCCAGGGCACCAGCAGATCCCAACCCATCCCAAACACTCCAACCAGACACGCAGTCCTGGTGCCACCACAGGTCACTCACAGCTGCTGGCAGATCCCTGGGCAGATCCCATCTCCTGCAGGAGGGGTCAGATGATGCTCACTGCAAACCATGCACTTCATCCCATGCACAGTGACTAATTCCATCATTCAAAGAGCTGATGATGATGGAAGCAAGTGGAGCAATGAGGAAGGAAATTAAAAATAACCCTGATGTGGCACTGTGTCAAGCGCTCATGTTTAGATTTTAATTTTTTTTTTTTTTAATTCCAAGTTTCTTTGATAAAATATTTTCCCATGCTGACTCCACTTGGAACATTCCCTCCGTCGTGGCATTCCTGACAGATGAGCCAGGCTGCTGCAGCTCCTATGCCAGGGCTGTGTTGCCTCTGTTCCATGATTCTCATTCCCACATCCACACCTTTGGGACCTGGAAGTCATTAATCACTGCGCACCAGTCAGGAATGACCATCATTGGGCACAGGATGGGAAGGAAATCACAGAATCAGGGATGTGTTAGGGCTGGATTGAAGATCATCAAGCCCAGCCATCAACCCAGAACCACCAAACTGTGTCCTCAAGTGCCCCGTCCACAATTTTTGAACACTTCCAGGGATGGTGACCCCACCGCTGCCCTGGGCAGGCTGTTTGTTCCAACGCTTTGCAACCCTTTTCATGAAGAAAATTTGCCCAGTATCAGATCTAAATCTCCCCTGTCCCAGCCTGAGGCCGTTCCCTCTCCTCCCGTCCCTGTTCCCTGGAGCAGAGCCCGACCCCCCCGGCTGTCCCCTCCTGTCAGGGAGTTGTGCAGAGCCACAAGGTCCCCCCGGAGCCTCTTTTGCTCCAGGCTGAGCCCCTTTCCCAGCTCCCTCAGCCTCTCCTGGGGCTCCAGACCCTTCCCCAGCTCCTTTCCCTTCCCTGGACGTGCTCCAGCCCCTCCATATCCTTCTGGCAGGGAGGGGACCACGATGGAGCCTCTGACATCCAGCACCAGCTCTGCCCCAAGAGCTGCAGATAACATTCTCAGCAGGGAGGTTTTCTGAGTGTGAGGTTCAATGACCTTGGTAGAAAGTGGCTGTTTCTGTCCCACTCTTTCCAAGTTCTACATTCATTGGAAACATCTGAAGGAAAGTAATAATCTGATTTGATTCTTGAAGAAAAATTTTTTTTCTTGTTTTAAAACTGCAAATCTAAATTACCATTTTTAATTGCCTTTCTCATGGTGAGAAATTATCTGCCTTTGGGGTTTCCTTCAATTTTTTTTCTTTTTTCCCTTTCAGAGTTTTCCCTTACTGCAGGTGCCTGTTCAGGCAGAAGCTGCCAAGGTCTCACTGCACAAAATTACTGAGTTCAAAAATAGGAAACAAACCTCTGTCCCCAAGCCCCCATCACTCATGTATCACCTGTGGAGGAAAGAYAGGCACTCACAGCCTCTTGAATGAGAAAGAAGCATTAAAATCCCATTTGTTAAAATTGTTGAAAGAAAGCCAAGGATGGAGGGACTCCTGAAAACAGCATTTACATGGAAAATGTATGTCAGGCTGTTTAGGGTACTTCTGTAGAGGCTCAGAGGTGTGATGGTGCCAGTGATGCCAGCCTGTGCCATGACTCTGCAGCAGGTAGACTCTGCATAGCTCCAAGCAGGGCRGGAGGATGAAGCAGCCACATGCACCAAAAGTACTGAAATTTCCCCTGATGTGGTGGGCAGGGAAGTGATGACCACTCATGAAGTGGGAAGAAGGTTTTATGGCTCAGTTACTGCAAGACTATAAATTTGCCTTCCCAAAGGAGTGGGGAAAGCCCAGACTTATGGAATATCTCCAGAAGGTTCCTGCAGCAGGTACAGCATGGTATCCCTGCTGCTGCAGAGCACAGCCTGAGGTGCTCATCCAGAGGCCACTTCCAAATAAACATTTTTTCTGGGCTACCTGCCCAGATGCTTCTGCTGATGGAAGCAGGCTGGTGGTTTGAACTGAAGTGTTTCTTCCTGCCTGTGAGCCCATCATGGTTTGCTCTGAGTGGGGAAGGTCCTCACGCATCATTCCTACAGCTAATGGAGAGAAACGTCCTGAGCTCCTGCTCTGTCTTGGACACTGGATTTAGAGGTCCAGGAGGGACCTTGTCTTCCTGTGGGCAGCAAAGGGGCCTGTACTATTCACTTTCATAAAAAATCATAGAGCATTTGGGTGGGAAGGGACCTTGAAGSCCATCTCATTCCCTGCCAGGGGCAGGGACACCTTCCACTAGACCAGATTGYRCCAAACCCTGTCCAACCTGCCCTTGAACACTTCCAGGCAGGGAAGAGTTTCCTTCTAATATCGAATGTAAATCTCTTCTCTTAACCTTAAAACCCTTCCCCCTTGTCCTGTCACAATCTCTGTACAAAGTCACTGTCCATCTTTTCCAGCATGAAGACATGTCCAGCRGGGATGGCTGRAGCTCAGCCTGGTTATCTTGGCCACATTGTCGCTCCTCACTCTATGATACCCGATTTCCAGGCAGCTTTGCTTCCCTCATCTGACTTTCACCAAAGGCAAAGAGAGCTCAGCTTGACCATACAGGAGGTACCTGGGGAGAGGTAAAGAAAGAAAGACTCTCCCTTTAAGGAGAAAGGCAAAGCCCTCTCTRCAGGGATGCGTGCTTGTTTTGTCATGGGACACATTACCCTGAGCCCAAAAGAGGAAGGAAAAAGGGGGGGTGGGGGGAGCTTTTGCCTTTCTGGTGGGAACAGTGTTTGAACTGACTTGGTTTCCCTTGGGGAAAGGCACCAAAATAACAGAGGAAGGGGGGTGTAGTGGGGGGATGAAGCTAAAAGGGCTGTGTAATCTGCCTGGGAAAAAACGCACTCCCAACGGCGCTCCAGAGCCTGGTGGCGGCAGTGCAGCTGCCCGTGCCCGTGGGGAC